>NW_015172566.1:827076-846641 GCF_001447785.1 Gekko japonicus
AGCTGGCCAAATGATGGCAGGCTGCAGAAAGTAGGAGGTTAGCCACCTGGCTGAGCCAATGCCAGGTGCAGTGGCCCTGAGTCTCCTGCTCCCCCCCCCCGACCCTTCCTCCTCCCAGTCCCAATCAGTGCTCCGGCTTAGGGCTGCAAGCCGGACTTCTGAGAGGTGGACACAGCAACTCCACAGTGTGTGTGGTGCAAATCTGAAATGGCAGCAGTCCATCTTGCAGGAGGTCCTAATATGGCCTTTGCCAAATTAAGATGTGAAACGGATAGACCAGGGGTGGCCAAACTGTGGCTCGGGAGCCACATGCGGCTCTTTCACACATATTGTGCGGCTCCCGGCAGGCTCCCCATCTATTTGCTTTCTTTGTTTCTTTCTCTCTCTCTTTCTTTCTGTCTCGCTTCCTTCCTTCCTCCCCCTCCCTCATCTATTTGCTTTCTTTCTCTCTCTCCCTTTCTCTCTTTCTTTCCACCTCTTTCATTCTTTCTTTCCACCTTGCTCTCTCTTTATCTCTCTTTGACAAATAAATATCATTAGCAAACAAATAAGAATCATTATAAATATCTGTTTTTACCCCTTTTGTTTTTATTTTTGGCAGTCTCATTTAATCTTAATAAAAAGCGAATTTGCATATTTCTCAATAAAAACGTGTGCGTAATGTAATCAAATCAGTCAATCCTAAAAGAAATCAACCCTGACTGTTCCCTGGAAGGCCAGATAATGAAACTGAAGCTCAAATACTCTGGCCCCCAAATGAGAAGGGAGCACTCACTGGAGAAGACCCTGATGCTGGGAAAGATTGAAGGTCAAAGAAGACGGGGACGGCAAAGGATGAGATGGTTAGACAGTGTCATCGATGCAACGAACATGAAGTTGAGCAAACTTCAGAGGATGGCGGAAGACCGGAGGGCCTGGATCCATCTCCTAAATTTACTATTTCCCCCCCTTTAGCCATCAGGTGGCAGCCAGCCAATGGCAACCCCACAGCGTTTTCAAGGCAAGTGACGTTCAGGCGTGGTTTGCCAATGCCCGCCTCTGCATAGTGACCCTGGTATTTCTTGGTGGCCTCCCATCCAAATATTAACCAGGGATCTCGTGAGATTGGGCTATCCCCGTCAGGGCCTAATTTACTTCATATCTAGTATCAAAACCACAAAATTGGCACGATTTGTAAGGGTTGTCAGTTTCATTCTGCTTTTTTTTTTTGGTATTTTTGCATTTGTGTGTTTGTGTGTGCGTGCTCGTGTCTGGAAGTCGTGACCGCTGGCGACTCCTACTGTGACACAGAGAATGTTCAGAGAGGTGGCTCGATAGCCTGCGTCTGCCTCCCCACCCTGGTATTCTCCGGAAGTCTCCCATCCAAATACTTGCCAGGGTCGGCCCCACACAGCAGTTTCATTCTGCTATTTTTTTCCCCCATTCTGCTATTTGACAACAGCAATTTGCACCTTCAGGACAATAAGACAAGAGTGGACTTGAATACAGTGCCGTGATTCATGACAGCGAGGCATCCGCATGCTCAGGAAAGCAGTACAGGGCCATGTACAATCTTCATCCCATACTATCAGCAGCATCACATTCCGCAATCACATACTAAGAGCCACACAACTGATACAATGCACCTGTCCATTTTCTCTTCGATGTTTGCTAGTTAAGCGCCAATGAAAGAATTCACAGAAAGCGCAGTCTGATTCACAAGCAGGTAACGGTGCTGTCGGAAAGCTTCCGTGAAAGGCACAGAATGGCCACAGCGTCAGATTTCATGCAGGGATTCACCTAAATTAGAAGAAACGCTGGGCGGCGAGAACACGGTTGCTTTTTATCAACCGCATCGCAGAGATGTACAAGAAAGAATATCTAAAAGGTACTAACAAGGTTCAAAGAGCATTTTGTGTTTGATGACGGGAGATATTTCAAAAGAGGGTGGTGAAAAATATAGGCTCGGCTGGTACTGTGTGCCAGAAGCAACCCAGACCTTGGAATAAGCCAGTCAGGTTATTAAGCCTAAAGGAGTCTCTAGACAATGGCCTGTACTGGGAGAGGTTTCAGGGCCTCTGGTGAGCTGCATTTGGTTCCACAGGTGACAACAAGCCATACAGACTTGTCTTAGAGGCTGAAAGGAATACAGCAGTGGTGATATCTTATCCTGAAAAGCACAACAGGAAGGGGTTTTGTGAGGGCATGGTAAAGACCCAATTAGTCTCCTGTGCAAACAAAACTAGAACAAAGCATACAACACTGGACACTGAAAGCCTCTATTCTGTATTTTGCCCAGCCCATAGAGAAGGTGCACAGCTTGGGCCTCATCTCTTACTGTGGGGAGAAGTGAGTGACCAAATCAGAGTTCCCACCATTACATGAACGTGGGACTTCCTTGGTTATTGGGAAATCAAAAGCTTAAGAGGTTCAAATAAATGTTCTGCCATTTGGGAGTTGGATTTATATCCGGTCCTTCAATCAGAGCCTCAGAGCGGCTTACAATCTCCTTCCCTTCCTCTCCCCGCAACAGACACCCTCTGAGGTAGGTGGAGGTGAGACAGCTCTGAGAGAACTGCTCTTGAGAGAACAGCTCTGAGAGAGCTTGTGACTGACCCAAGGTCACCCAGCAGCTGCATGTGGAGGAGTGGGGAATCAAACCCAGATTAGAGCCCGTGGTCCTAACCACTACACCAAAGAGGAGCGAAGAGCGAGTTTAAGGCTGAACTTCTGACTTCCCAGGACCATCAGGAGGAGAAGTGATATCTGAACCGGACCAAAGAAGCAGAATCCCTTTTAGCAAATACGCATGTAATCGACACTTCAGTCCAAGTCATCCCTGCAGAGTAATTTTGGCTTCTGCGCTTCAACCAAGTTGTTAAAGAGAGAGGCGTGACTATTCCGCCACCTGCTCCAGAACTTGTTAAATACTCTGACACATGTTATTAATGCTATCTTTCGACCCGCTTGGTATCCTTAGCTCTTCGTGTCTGATAATGCCACCGGGAAATTTTGTTCTATTCTGTACAATCATTTTTTTATGGCTTCCGCAGGTATTTTTGGTGACATATGGTCAATGAGAGCCTTGATTAGAGATCATGGTCTTGCAAGCATGTCTTCAAGTAAAAGCTACAGGCACGAACACGCCTGCTCCCTTAAGTGCGAAAGGTTAGAAGAGACATGGAGACTCCCTAATGCCGAACACATTAGCTACCGCAAGGGCTCTTACAATTAGGGAATGAATAATAAATGGCCATGACAACCAAACATCTGTTCGGCGCTTGAATATGCACTTGTTCGCTTTCGTGCAAAGAGCAACACAAACCACAAAAGCCAGCCTTTGTAGCTGCGATGCATCTTGCCACTGTTTGTGAACAACCATTATGGTTAATCCAACAGAGCACTGCTAATTCTTGCTTCTCAGCCTATCTAACAGCTAGTAACCCAAAGCGCTCGTCAATTATTCTGTTGTGCCATGCAAATGTCCCTTCCCTCCAAACAAAAATGTCTACTGTGAGAACTTGAAATGCAAACACTGGCTGAGATCCAGCGCTGCGCAAGCAGAAAGGAATGGACACGGTATAGTTCCGCAAGCGCACAATCTTCTAGCTCTTTCCTCCTATATATTATAGTGCCAAGAAACTGGCTGCACAAAGTGGAGTTTTGCTATGAAAATACTGCGTGTGTGGTTTATTTCTGTGTTTTAATGTAGGATTTTATATGTGTGTTGCTATAGTTTAAAATGCAGGATTCTATAGAGTAAGAAAGAGGGGGGGGGGCTGGATGGTTGATTGACATGTGTTATGATTGGATAGTAGCTGTAACCTAGGGGGGTGGAGTTGACTGGGTTTCTGGAAGGGGCCTGTGTGCGTGAGAGAGGAGAGTTGAATGGGTGAAGAGGAGGAATGAGGTGCCATGGAGAGAAAGAGCAACCTCTTCTGTGAGGAAGTCACTAGCCTAAGTGGCAAGCAGTGTTCCTTCTAAGCTGAGTTAGTGTGAGCTAGCTCACAGTTTTTTAGTCTCCAGCTCACACATTTTTGTCTTAGCTCAGGAAGGATGGCTCCAGAGCAAACTAATTTATGCAGTAGCCAAATTGCTTGCTCACAAAGTAGAATTTTTGCTCACAAGACTCCACTGCTTAGAGGGAACATTGGTGGCAAGTGAGGAAAATAAGCCTTTGTGGTAATCTCTATTTAAGGAACTTTAGAGTAACAAGGAGAACTGTACCTATCTGAAACCATTACACTTATGTACCTATCTGAAACCATTATGCGTATGAACTACACTGAAACCATTATGCTGTTATACTTCTAAATAAACTCTATGTTCATGAAAATGTTTTGTTTAAAGGATCCCCTATTACCTCAGAACCACCCCATGTGCTGACCGTTCTGTCATTCTATCAAATACAACTAAGCCTTCCTTTTCTTTGGATTCAACTAAGAAGACTAAGGAGAGAGCCCTTGACAGCAGCGAAAATAAGCAGGAAATGGCAAGGAAGACATGGAGGCTGCATAACACCAGTCTTCTCAGAACACTACAGAGAGGTGCCATCACTGTATGAGACATGAGGGATCTCAGAAAAGAAGCAAAAAGTTACACAACAAGATTTTGCCCATGGGGAAATGCAAGTAGAGACAGAAATATGTTTGACTTTGCACCAGCGGCTACTGAGGTCTTTTTATTTTTTATTTATTTTTCACATTTATATCCCACCCATCCCGTAAACGGGCTCAGGGCGGGTTACAACATTTCCATAAATACAATAAAATCTTAAAAACACACTATCAGCATATAAAATGAGAAGTCGTAGCTTGTCGTAGGGACAGTCCGTCCCATTGATGTTAGTGGGTATGGCTGGTTATCAGTAGGTGGGAGAGAACAAGAGCTCTAAACACAAGAGCTCTGCTTGCACAAGAGCTGTAAACACAAGCTGATCCAATCAATTGTTTTCTGTCTTCTTTAAACATGCATAAGAATTTCTTAATCCAACCAATTGTTTTCTGTCTTCTTTAAACATGCATAAGAATTTCTTAAATCTACATAAGGATGTATACCAGATTTAGACCTTAGAGGGGTAGCAAATACAGTAGAAGACAGAGTCAGAAATCAGGATGATCCTGACAGGCTGGAAAACTGGGCTAAAACAAATAAAATGAATTTTAATGGGAGTCAGTTTGGTGTAGTGGTTAAAAGAGTGGACTCTAATCTGGGAGAACTGGGTTTGATTCCCCATGCCTCCACATGCAGCTGCTAGTGTGACCTTGGGTCAGTCACAAGTTCTCTCAGAGCTGTTCTCTCAAGGGCAGTCCTCAAAGGAGCTCTCTCAGCCCCACTGACCTCACAGGGTGTTTGTTGTGGGATGGGGAAAGGAAAGGGATTGTAAGACGCTCTGAGACTCCTTTGAGTAGTGAAGGGCAGAGTATAAACCCAATCTCTCCTCTCTTTTCTTCGTCTAAATGTAAAGTTCTGCATTTATTTATTTATTTATTATTTTATTATTTTTAATATTTATATCCTGCTCTCCCCAATGGGCTCAGGGCGGTTCACAGAGGCAAGGTAAAACCGAGCCATAATTAAAACATATGATACATAATAAAAACATCCAACATAAAAACAGTGGTGCTCAATCAATTATTAAACATAAGTCCAAGATGGCTCAGCTCAGTTCTTCTCCAGAATCTTCTGACCATTCCCAAGTTCTTCCTCAGGGCCTCGCAACGTCCTCTAGGTGCAATGGGGGTGATGGTATAGTGGAGCGGCGGCTCCTACTCAAAAGCCTGGCGGAAGAGCTCCGTCTTGCAGGCCCAGCGGAACTGCATAAGGTCCCGCAGGGCCCGGATCTCCCCCGGGAGCTCATTCCACCAGGTAGGAGCCGCCACCGAAAAAGCCCTGGCCCTAGTCACAGCTGATTTGGCATCCTTGGGGCCCGGGATGTCCAACAAATTTTGGGGGAACATGTGGGGAAAGGCGGTCCCTCAGGTAGGCTGCATAATTATAAGATGGGAGAGAGTTGTCTTGGCAGTAGTATGTGCAAAAAGGATCTAAGGGTCTTAGCGAACCATACACTGAACATGAGTGTGAGTCCGTCCATGGGGAGGGTGGGATATAAATCCAATAAAATAAAATAAATAAATAAAAAGGCAAATGTTATTTTGGTCTGTATCAACAGAAGTATACCGTTCAGGTCACACAAAGTGATGGTATTGCTTTACTCTGCTCTGATTAGACCTCACCTAGAGTATTGTGTTTTTGGCACAACAATTAAAGAAGGATACAGACAAGCTGGAACATGTCCAGAGGAGGGCAATGAAGATGGTCTGGAGACCAAGTCCTATGAGGAAGGGTTGAAGGAGCTGGGTAAGTTTAGCCTGGGGACGACATGACTGAGAGGTGATATGATAACCATCTTTGGTGCAGAGTTGTTTTCTGTTGCCCCAGAAGGTCGAACCAGAACCAAAGGGTTGAAATTAAATCCGATGAGTTTTTGGCTAAACATCAGAAAGAACTTCCTGACAGTTACAGCAGTCCCTCAGTGGAACAGGCTTCCTCGGGAGGTGGTGAGCTCTCCTTCTTTGGAAGTTTTCAAACAGAGGCTAGATGGCCATCTGACAGCAATGCAGATTCTGTGAACTTAGGCAGATCATGAGGGCAGGAAGTTCTTCGTTCTCGTGGCCTTTTTTACATGTCCTGGGCAGTGTTCCCTCTAAGATGAGTTAGTGTGAGCTAGCTCACAGTTTTTTAGCCTCCGGCTCACACATATTTGTCTCAGCTCAGGAAAGGTGGCTCCAGAGCAAACTAAGCTATGCAGTAGCCAAATCGCTCACTCACAACTTTAATGCCAGTAGCTCACAAAGAAGAATTCTTGCTCACAACACTCCACAGCTTAGAGGGAACATTGGTCCTGGGTAATGCTGACCACTTTTAGGCCAGGCAGCAATTCTTCTCCAGGCCAGTTTGGCTGGGGATCCTGGAGGTTCTTTGCCACCTTCTGGGCATGGGGCAGGGATCAATGTGTGTGTTTGCGGGGGAAGGTATTTGTGAATTTCTAGCCTTGTGTGTGGGGTGGACTAGATGACCCTGGAAGTCCCTTCCAACTCTATGATTCTACGAAATGAACTGTTCCATGTTTCGAGGAAGCTTAACATCATTCAAAAATAACACAGTAGTTCCCCCCCACACACACCCTTAGCGTTCTAAATTTAGCATTTACAAAATCTGAAGCCGTAAGCTCTTTTCCTCAAAAGACGGCTTTCTGCAACGGGAACCGACCCAGCAGTGGTTTGGGAATCTGCAAACAATTATGTGGCTGCGACCGAAGATTCTTTCCATGGCTTAACATCTTCTCGTTGGTTATAGGAAACTACTAGCAATACTGGCAGCGACGGTGGGGAACCGAAGCTGCAGCCTGCCAAAAACAATTTTCCTAAGACCTGGCTTGCATTTTGCTTTCACTGTACTTAACCCACTGATTCGTTTATTGTATCTTTCAGGGCATCGGGAACAGGCAAAGGTTTGAGGAAACCTTGCGAAGACATCTGGAGCAAATAAGCCTCCTTTTGCAGTGTGGGGGGAGAAAAACTGATAAAGGGAGAAAGTTGCACTCTGCCCTGAGCCGTGTGGGGGATAAAAATGTACTGGGTATTATCTGTGTCCAACAAATTTCTTGTACAATGTTTTTTCCCCTGGCCAGATTTCTGCTCTGTAACGTCTGCCCTTTACACCCAGGCACTCTTTATGGGGAATTATCCAACTCCTCATCTAAAAGTTCAGTGCACTTACAACAGGAACATTAAGTGTGACGGAAGGACAAAGGAACCAGAAATGGAAGCTACGCCGACCCGTGTCAAAAAAAGAAGACAACCAGAAGCGTTATCAAAGATGTGTTCTTTCCCCAAAGGATCTGACATAGCCTTAACAAGTCCCATCACTTTCTGTCCCATCACCTTTTACTTCCTGTCTCGCTAGAACAGTGGTCTTCAACTTGGGATTCAAGGAACATGGGACCCACTGAGCCGCAAGAGCAGGATAGGAAGTCCCATGATGGAGAAGGGTGATCCAGAGTTACGATCTTACCAGTGTCAAAAGATCAGGAAGAAGAAGAAGAGGAAGAGGTTGGATTTATACCCCACCCTTCACTACCCAAAGGAGTCTCAGAGCGACTTACAAACTCCTTTCCCTTCCCCTCCCCACAACAGAAACCCTGTGAGGCAGGTGGGGCTGAGAGAGCTCTCTTGAGAACTGCCCTTGAGAGAACAGCTCTGAAAGAACTTGTGACTGACCCAAGGTCACACCAGCAGCTGCATGGGGAATCAAACCCGGCTCTCCCAGATTACAGTCCACTCTCCTGTTGCTTGGCTTTCAATCCTATCTCCAGCTCTTAGTCTACTGCCATGAGAGCCAGTTTGGTGTAGTGGTTAACAGCTGCAGATTCTAATCTGGAAAAACAGGTTTCATTCCCCACTTCTTCTCCACATGAAGCCTGCTGGTTGACCTTGGGCCAGTCACAATTCTCTCAGATCTCTCTCGGCCCCACCTACCTCACAAGGTGCCTGTTGTGGGGAGAGGGAGAAGGGAAAGGCGACTGTAAGCCACTCCTTAAAATATAAAAAACTGGGATATAAAAGCCTACTCTTCTTCTTCTTCAAGTGTACCAAGAAACAGGCCAAGAGTCACAGCCACACAGGAGCTCTCTTCACCACTTCACATCACAGTGGCACAACTCTTTTCAGCATACATGCCAAGATCCACCTGAGTGTCTCAAACCCATGGGATGAAGACCACTGCACTATAGAGTGTGTGCTATGAGTATATACAAGAAACCCATTCCTAAGGAAGAGGAGGAAATATAGGGACTTGGTGACATTTTTACAAAAGAAAAAACATCCCTTACAGATGGTTAGTCCCCAAAGGTACAATCTTCAAATTCATGAATGAAAAAAATCGATTCTGTTGAAAAGGCACAGGAATTTTTGCATCTACACAGTCGTCCATCAGGAGAAGTAGAAGCGAAGAAAGAGGACAGCACTAAAGATAGCGAAGAAGAAGGAGCAGCGGCACCTCCAGACGAGGACTCAGACTCCAAATTAGGGGCAGCTGCCCCAAAGTTACCATTTGAGAAAGCAAAAATTTTAAAAATGAGATGTTATTACACTCTGAAAGCTCTTATAATGCATTATTATAAATAAGTCTTATATTGCTGTTTAAGAAGTCAGAAATAGAGGTGTTTAAAGTTATATTACCAGCACAAATGGAATTTTAGATGACCACATTCAATGAACTTGAATGGAACTATGAACTAAAAGCTAAACTTGTTAAGCAATATGTATGACCACCATCTCTTGGGTTTTTAGTGGGTTTTTCTTTACTTTCTCCCATAGTATGTAGTCCCCTTCCCTAATTTCGTTGCAGTTTTAATCGTTTGTAGTTTATAGAAAATGCAAATTAAAAAAAATCCCCTACAAGGGGCACACACAAAAAAAGAAACCCATTCCTCAGTGAAACAGATAAAAAAAGGTCTGTACACTTGAAAAAGAATTGTAAGACTTGGACCCCACTGCCCATTCTTGAGAATAAAGCTGCCATTTAATGGCAACTTTAAATGGGGGGGGGGGTTGCTTGTTTGTTTTGGATTGGTTGATGGAGAAAATGATCACAAGGCTCCCTACATTGGCTTCTGTGAACTGAGAGAGGCAATCTGTAGGAAGGCAGTCTTTCGATTCCACTTCTAGCCAAGCACACACATGGGGGGGGAGTGAAGGCCACAGGAGGATGCCAGAGGATGTAGTGATGGCCACAGGAATAAACAGCTGTCCTGGGTCCTGGCTCAGCTGAGGCTGACTATTCCTCAGATGAGGAAGAGGCACGGAGCAACCCAGCCCTTCTGGAGTCAGCCCCGAAGTGGAGCCTTTGCCAGTACCTGAGGGAGAAGAGGCCCCAGCATATGCACAGGAGGGACAGCAAGGCGAAGAGCCTGAGGTGCAGTCAGAGGAAGAGCTTGGTCCACAGCCTGGCCCAGCACCCCCAGTCGGAGACACCTCGAGGCCAGAGTCCCCACCTAGCTCTCCTGAATGTCCCAGAGGCAGGGCACGACAGCGTCTGGATGTGCAGGAGAGACGGAGGAGTGCCAGACTTCAGCTGTTGCAAAGGCAACCTGAGGGGCTGTGAGTCTTTGCGGGTTGCCTCCCAGGGAAGGGAGGGTCTGGTTATAAGCAGCCACGCTCACCTGCCTCGGTGCAGATGCAACTGTGCAATCTCGGACCTTGTTCCAGCTGCCAGCCTCCGTTCTTCGCTCCTGAGAACTCTGACTGATCTCCCGGCATTCCAACCCCTGGCACTGTTTTTTTAATTTTTTTAAAAAAATTCTACATAAAACCTACAAAGCTACACACTAACTAAAATTACAGCTATACAACGACCATAAATGATAATAATTGTTATCTTAAGTCAAAGTTTTCTCTTATTCCGGTTAAAAATAAACATTCTATTCTAATGTTTTAATATGCATAAAATTAACATTGTTAACAATGCAAGGTTATATAATGAAACATAAACACTTCTTAAGTTTAAGCTATCTTCTGCCTTTCTTTCCTTTCTTCTTGCTTTTGTCCTCTCGGGGAGGTTTGGGTACTGCCGCTCCCAATTTTGATTCAGATTCTACTTCTGAGCCGCCATCTGTAGATGTTTTGTTGCTTTCCAAGCCATGTGTACTGTCCAGTTCTCCTCCTCCTCCTTCCTCTGTGTTCTTTGTATCTTCTTTGGGGTCCTGATGTCTTTCCAAAAACTGTTTCACTTTAATAAGAGAGTCAATCTTTTCTTTTTTCTTTGAACATCAAGCCTTCGGGTAGTATCCATCGGTAGGTAGTGGAGTTTTTCTGTAAATAGGTGGTTAAATTCTTGTATTGTTTTCTCTTCTTCCTTATCTCAAATGGAATACATTTTAGGATTCTGATGTCTTCTTCTTTAATTTTCAATGTAATCCCAGATGTTGCTTTCAGTATTGCATCTCTTATAGATCTCTTAGAGAATCTGAAGTATATTTCACCAGGCAGGTTTTTTTTCTGAATAAATTCTGAATATGTCCGATAGATCATATCTATTTCACTTTGTAGTACTTCTGCCTTAATGCCTGTCACTGATGCAAGCGCTTCACTAAGCATTTCTTTCAGATTTCTCAGATTTATCTTCTGGTACACCTTGAAACCTCAACACGTATGAAGATTTTTCCATTTGTAGCTGCAAAAGTTGAGTTTTATCTGCAGATCTTTCTTTTTCCACAACTTCCAATCTTTGATCAATTACTTTGGTCTTGTTTTCCATGACTTCTGTTTTTTTACTGGATTCTTTTAGCTGTTTTTGTAAAGACTCCAAGGTCTTGCTGATGTTAGTCATCTGTGCCACCAGAGGTCGCCATGCAGTATCCAGCATGCCTGCAAAGTGAAAGTTCACTTCCGGTTCGGAAACTGGACGTGTTGAGCTGGCAGTTCCTTGTTGAATCTTCACTTTCGCCGTCATCTTTTATAAAAGTTCACTTAAGTCTTTAGAAGTTAATTCACTCTAACATATTTACTGTCTGGCATTATACTGGTTGAAATCAGGCTATCCGCTCATGTGCCGCCGCTTTCTGCCCCCTAACGCTTTTAAATCTTATTTGCCGTTTTCAAGGGTTGGGTAGCTTCCCCCCCTCTGCTTTTTCTTGGGGGCACCCGGGCTTGCATCTTACTCACGTTCCACTTCGTCAGGTAAGAGAAAATCTTTTTGTTTTCACCCGGTCAGTTGCTCGCTGGTCCAGTGTGCTCATCTCATGGCCAGAATGGTACCGCGGCAGCAGGGACCTATCGGCTTCGGCCTTGGGAGAGGCACCCCCAGTGCCCCAGGCTGAGAACCCCCTTCAGGGGCTCTGGGGGGAGTCTGGAGCCAGCCAGCCTCCCTCCCTGCTGCTGCGTCTTGGGCCGCTCTCTCCAGAGCTTCGGAGGAGCACGCCCGCCATCAACACGCTGAAACTGGAAGCACCCCTGGCACTGTTTCTCGGCTTGGTTTGGCCTTTGCACCTAGCTTAAGTAAACTGTGTTCGTGGCAACCAGCCAGAGCCAGCACAACAGCCTTAAAAGGGGATTAGACACACTCATGGGGGGACAAGTCTATCCAGGGCTACTAGCTGTGGTGACTGAGGGGAACCTCCACATTCAGAGGCAATTGACCTCTGAATCCCAGAGCCAGGAGGCAACATCAGGGGAAGGCCTCGGCCTCTACGGCCTGTTGTTGGCCCTCCAGAGGAACTGGTTGGCCACTGTGTGTGACAGGACGCTGGACTAGATGGACCACTGGTCTGATCTAGCAGGGCTCTTCTTATGTTCTTGTATCCTGCCACAGTACACAAGGCCTCAGTTTATGTTACCAGGGGCAAGTGGAGATAAAGGCCACATCTGCCTGCCCAGTACGCAATATGGTCTCCTTCCCCTTCTGGGCCATTTGAAATCTAATTTCTCACTTCATTGTCTACTTGGAGAAAAGTTCTCTACCAACTCAAAAGCTCCCCTAGAGGCAGAACTCAAATTATGCAGAAAAGGTTCTTTTTATTGGGGGGGGGGGAATTATTGAAATCAAAAAGGTTCTTTTTATTTGTGGGGGGAATTACTGAAATCAACAAGACTCACTTCAACTTCCTTTAGTTTTAGCCACTCCCACAGGTCTTGCTAAGCCACACCCCCAAGCTCTGTGGCTACAGGATGTTATACAAATTATTCATACAGAATTTGAAGAAAAGTAGGACGATGTTTACCTGCAGTGAACACTCACTTCAACTTGGCCCTCACTAGGCATGTGAAGGGTAGGGTTCTGAAGGGGGGGGACAACAGTATTGGGCTCACCCAATAGGAAAGGGGCATCTACTAGGATTGCCGGCTCCAGGTTGGGAAATACCTGGAGATTTTGGGGGTAGTGACTGAGGAGGGCGGAGTTTGGGGAGGGGAGGGACCTCAGCAAGGTACAATGTCATACAGCTCACCCTCCATTTCCTCCAGGGGAGCTGATCTTGTGGCCCTTTCTTACGCGCCCAGGGAAATGCTGATCACCACTTTGGGGTCAGGAAGCAATTTTTCTCCAGGCCAGTTTGGCTGGAGATCCTGGAGGGTTTTTTTGTCATCTTCTGGATGCGGAACAGAGGACGCTGGGTGTGTGTGTGTGGGGGGGGAGGTATTTGTGAATTTCCTGCATTGCGCAGGGGGTTGGACTTGATGACCCTGGAGGTCCCCTCCAACTCTATGATTCTATGATTTGTCATCTAGAGGTTAGCTGTAATACTGGGAGATCTCCAGGCCCCACCTGGAGGTTGGCAACCCTGGGCATCGCATGAGCAACTGAGCAAATGGCCTTGTTAGCTGCCCTGAGCCTGCTTCAGCAGGGAGGGTGGGGCACAAATTAAATAAATAAATAATTTTTTTGCGGGGAGGGCGGGGTATAAATTTGATAATAAATATAAAATAAATAAAATAAAATAAACTGCGGAAGGCACAGGATGGCAATAACACCTAGTGGAGTATTCCTTCCACTGATCAAACACCCATCGGCCCATAAAATTTCTCTGGACCCACCTGTCTCCTCTCCACACTGCGACAAAACAACATTCGCCGAGGCCTCATCTTATGCTGGGCTCCAGCCAACCCTCCTGTGGCTCCCTTACAGACAGAGTGGAATTTTCAGGAATTGGTGCGTTGCCTTCATTCCCCCATTCTGGAGCTTTACCAAACGAAAGGGACCGGCTGGGCCAAGGCATTTTTCCTTTACTTCCCTCCACCAGCGGGGCCTCCAGCCCAAATACACAGAATCCTGTCCTCTGTGTGGCTTTTAATGACCGTCTAAGTTGGAAACACACACCCCGGCCCCAAATCCTTTTTCTGCTAGCGCTTGATAACGTCCGGAGATTAACAGAGCATTGCAGATTTAGAAACCAGACTGCCCTACTGAGCCAGGCTCATGGGCAGAGAAACACAGTGTCTTCTTGAATATAGGTGGGGAGAAACCATGTTCTCCCCCCCCCTTTGAGCCTTTTAAAACTGGAGCTAAGGGACCCATCACAAGGAGCAGGAAAAGTGGGGGGGGGGGGCCTTCCCTCTGTAATAAAAACCCTGCCTGGGGAAGTCCCAGGTAGTTCAGAAAGCGGCCGAAGAAAGAAAGCAGAGATACTAACAGAAAATGAACTTTTGACAAAAAAAATCGGAATTGCAGAAATGGAAGGGCAGAAGTTAACGAAACTTACGAAATAGCTGGACACTATTTTATGACTGGGTGGAAAGAAACCTCAAAGACCAAGAACAATGAATAAGCATAATATAAATTTGGAGAAACTCCGATTTGAACGATAGAGAATTAGACTCTTATCAGGAAACATAACAGAATATGTCAGCGATGAAGTGATACTAACCTTAGCAATTATACAAAGAAACAGAACTGGAAACAAAGAATTAAGACTGAAAATGTGTAACAGCTGTTACACAAATGTGATAAAATTTTCCTTTATGTCACATCCCACACCTTGTACCCTTCTCACCCTTATATTTTTTCTCCCATAATATATTAAAACCCAATAAAAATTTAAAAAAAGAAAGCGGCCAAATGGTCTACAGTGGCATCCAGTCAATAGAATAGATTTATAGTCCAGTGCCACCTTTAGGACCTACAAAGGTTTATTCAAGGTACGAGCTTTCGTGTCCACAGACACTTGATCAGATATGATAAAGTATCTGATAAAGTGTGCATGCACACGAAAGTCCATACCTTGAATAAACCTTTGTTGGTCTTAAAGGTGCTACGGGACTCTAAATTTGTTCTACTGCTTCAGACCAACACGGCTGACCAACGGGATCGATCCAGTCCATAGCGTAGGTAGACGAAGAAAGAATTCCTGTATTAAAAGATGTCTTGGTCATGAAAGGAGATCTGATCCTAGCTGCTGGGTGTTCATATAGACGTATGGGGCAGAGGTCCATCGCTGGCTATTAGCCACAAGGTATAGGTAGGAACTCTCAGGCTGGGGCAAGGGATGCTCTGTATTCTTGGTGCGGGGGGGGGGGCAACAGTGGGAGGGCTTCTAATGTCCTGGCCCCACTGGTGGACCTCCTGATGGCACCTGGTATTTCTGGCCACTGTGTGACACAGAGTGTTGGACTGGATGGGCCTTTGGCCTGATCCAACATTGGCGTCTCTTATGTTCTTATGTTCCGTGTTTTAACCCCATAATTGACACTGCCAGCCCCCGCTCCTCTGCTGGGCCACTTCTGTGTTGTTTGCACTGGCCAGGTAGCCAAGGGGGTTTCCCACTGTGGCTGGTCAGACTAGGGTTGCCAGGTCTTACCTTCATCCCAGCGGGGGGCTCCAGGCCGGCCCCGGGACTGTTCTGGAACATGCACAGCGCGTGCCCCGTGATGACGTCACCCGGAAGTGACGTCATTGTGCTGGGCACGTCGTTTGGGGGATGCTCGAGTATTCAGGTAAAGACTCTACAGTCACCATAGAGCTTTTACCCGAATACTAGAGCATCCCCTGAACAGCGTGCCCCATGTAATGACATCACCTCCGGGTGACATCATTGCGCCGGGCATGTTTGGCACACTGGGACTCTTGGGGCGGCGGGGCAACCCCAGCTGGCCGGCGGCGGATTGGGGGCCCAAAACCGGGGAAGACCTCACCCACATTGGGGGATTGGCAATTCTAGGTCAGACTCATCACCAGCTGGCCCCACAATGACTCAACTCTTCCTCTAGTGGGAGTCGGGGGTACCTCAACACCTTCGGCGTGAAGATATTAAATGGCATCCTTCGCCATTAAAGACAGACAGATATATATATATATATATATATGAGAGAGAGAATGCAAGAAGAATGTAGTAACAACCAATGCTCCCTCTAAGCTGTGGAGTCTTGTGAGCAAATATTCTAATTTGTGAGCTACTGGCATTAAAGTTGTGAGTGAGCGATTTGGCTACTGCATAGATTAGTTTGCTCTGGAGCCCTCCTTCCTGAGCGAAGACAAAAATGTGTGAGCTGGAGGCTAAAAAACCGAGCTAGCTCCCACTAGCTCAGCTTAGAGGGAACACTGGTAACAACCATTTATTTTGATGGGCATTCTTGGGTAGTCTTAACGTTGTCAGCTTTGGGGAGTCTCTGTTTCTTCAGCTGTGAGATGTGCATGTGCACATGTAGACGCGCACCCTCCCATGCAAGTTACGAAGTAGATCCAAGTTTTGTTCCTAGCCGGAACACCAAAGCCTTCGAAGTCCACTTCCTCTTCCTCCCAAGTCCCCATCAGCTTCAAACTGCCTCAAACCTATCTTATTAACCAGAGACTTGCAGGATCTTCCATGGCAAGCATGCAGCACGGCAGTGAGGTCGAAAGACATCATGCATCTCCTGGGAGAGGAAGCCGCAGTCCTTGGTCTCCTCTTCCGCTGCGGTGGAAGAAAAGGAGCTTTGCACTGAAATTCAGAGACATGGAAACCAGTGTTCCCTCTAAGCTGAGTTAATGTGAGCCAGCTCACAGTTTTTTAGCCTCCGGCTCACACATTTTCGTCTTCGCTCAAGAGGGGGGGCTCCAGAGCAAACTGATTTATGCTGTAGCCAAATGGCTCGCTCACCACTTTAATGCAAGGAGCTCACAAAGTCGAATTTTTGCTCACAAGACTGCACATCTTAGAGGGAACATTGAAACCGCTCCAAGAAGTCACACGTGTCTTCTAATCTATCCTATTGGAATTAACGCGCTGATCTTGCTCAGGAAAAGGCGCTTGGTTCGAGAGGACCAGCAGTACGTGGCTTGCTGTCAGCTAAAAATAAGTACTAGTCATTCCCATCTAGCAGTCTTCAGACACGAGAGGGACTCTCTCCAGGTGCCAGCATCTCGGAAAGTAAGAGAAGCAGTCCCAAGAGAATGGACACGGGGAGGCTATGCCCTTGCTTTGAGAGGGAGGGAGAGAGAGAGAGAGAGAGAGACAGAGACAGAGAGAAGAAAAAAGTGGGAGCTGTCAAGTTGTCAGATACCTCAGGCGTGAACTCACTTGGTGACCCGAATGGCAGGAGTGCAGTTTGATCCTGGTTTAAAGAGAAGAGGGGGCTGGACAAGTTTGGCAGGTGCTTTGCGGCCCCTATGATTTTAGGAAGTATATAACATTGTGATCACAGAGTCTCCCCTGCCAGGTGAGTAAATAACATCGGGCTGTTCAAGGGATGTTTGGATAGTAATTCTCAGACGCTTCAGTTGCAAACTAAAAGTCACCTAGGGTTCCCAACAGTGCTCCCTCTAAACTGAGTTGGTGTGAGCCGGCTCACAGGTTTTTTAGTCTCCGGCTCACGCATTTTCGTCTTCGCTCATGAAGGACGTCTGCAGAGCAAGCTGATTTAGGCAGCAGGCAAATGGCTCGCTCACAACTTTAATGCCAGTAGCTCGCAAAGTAGAATTTTTGCTCATAAGACTCCACCGCTTAGAGGGATTGTTGGTTGCCAACCTCTGGGGAGTGGCTGGAGATTGCCTGGCGTTACAAGCGACCTTCGGGAGACAGAGATCAGTTCCCCGGGAGAAAATGGCCGCTCTGGAGGGTGGACTCTATGGCATTATACCCAATCGAAGCCCCTCCCCTCCCCAAACCCCGCCCTCTTCAGGCTCCACCCCCAAAATCTCCGGGTGTTTCCCAACCCGGAGCTGGCAACCCTAAAAATCACAGAGCAGAAGGTGTTTCTTTTGTTCCTAAAATGAGACGATTCCCTAAAAACGTCTACGTAATCATGTTGCGGCTCCACGTTGCTCTGAGAAGCTGAACAATTTGGCTCTAATAAATAATGTATGCTGGATATAACAACTTACTCTGCCCAGAGGACTCATCGGGTGTGCAGAATAATCAGACGTCAAATTGTAGTGCGCGGCTTCGCTGATCATGTTTACCGGCCGGTCCTTCTTTTCTTCGGACGACATCGTGGCCGCTGTCCTGAAAACAGAATGCGCAATGAGACCCAGACCTGCCGTGTTTGCAGGAGGCCATGCAAAAGCGTCCCCAGCGGCTCTGAAAACGAAGGATGACTGTGCTGCTTTCCCAGGTGCCCAGCGAGCATTCCACTCGGATGCCGCAGTCAAAGTCCATAGACATTTCAAGCAAGACAATCCGGAGGGGGGGGACCCCATCTGTTAACAGAACTGTCGACAGGTCAGGCCTTTAAAAATATAGCACCACTTTAATCCAGCCAGTTGTATATATGGAGTTAGACCTGCCTAGATTTCTGCAGGTATTGGGGGGGGGATTTTTGCCAATACCCCTTCCTGAGGCAATCCAAAGCGTACCCCTCCATGTAGCTGCAGGAGGATAAGGAACCCCAAGAAATACTTGGGGGGCTGGAGATCTTCAGTGCAGGTGAGTCATGGGAAATAGCCCCCCCCATCTAATTAGGATCCAAGTCTTGGAACTAGGGTGGCCAGTCCCCAGGTCCGGGCAGGGGTCCCCCCGCTTTTGGGGGCTCCAATCTGTCCCTGGCCAGTTGGCCAGCAGGGGAAGCCCTGCCCCCAAGTCCCGCCCCCAAGACCAACCACCCGCCCGGCCACCCCTCTCCCTCCCCTCCTGCCAGATTTGAAGAAGAAGAAGAGGAGGAGATTGGATTTATACTCCACCCTTCACAGTTTATAAACTCCTTTCCCTTCCCCACCCCACAACAGACACCCTGTGAGGTAGGTGGGGCTGAGGGAGCTCTGACAGAAACTGCTCTTTCAAGAACAGCTCTGACAGAGACTGCTCTTTCAAGAACAGCTCGGACAGAACTATGGCTTGCCCAAGGTCATCCAGCAGCTGCAAGTGGAGGAGTGGGGAACCAAACCCGGTTCTCCCAGATTAGAGTCCGTGCACTTAACAACTACACCAAACTGGCCCTCAGCTTCAGCTGATCGTCGGGGAGCACATGGCCCACCGATCAGCTGGAAGGCCCTTTAAATCTAGCAGAAGGGAGGGAGGGTGCGTCCTCACCCACCTCAAAACACCCTCCAAATCCACCTGCTGAAGCGAGGAGGGGATCTGGCAACTCTACATGGAACTCCAGTTACCCAGCTTTTTAAATTTCTTTTTCAACACAACGGCCTCTCTTTTAAAACTCTCTCTCGTTTCAGAACTACTCTGCTGGCAGGCCTGTGGGGTTGACAAAGAAGGAAAAGGCAGAGTTGCATGCATGAGTCTGGCACGCATACCTGTCTGGATCCCAGTCCACATCTGCAGACAAGAATGCTACACAAAAACCTGCACAAGCTGGAATAAAACAACCACTCTAGCAGTCACTGAGGCTCTATCGGCTAACTCAGTTGCACGGAATACTTTTGTACTACAGAAAGTTGAAATACACAAGACAATCATGTCGCTTAAAACACAGCAAAGTATCAGTAATGCGCGCAATGAAGGGTTCGGGTAAACCCAACAAAGCAGGGGAAAACAATGTTGTTCAGTCGCACAGTCGAGTCCGACTCTTTGCGACCCCATGGACCAGCTCCCGCCAGGCCCTCCTGTCTTCCGCTGTCCTCTGAAGTTGGCTCAATTTCATGTTCGTTGCATCGATGACACTGTC
>NW_015172566.1:846785-911549 GCF_001447785.1 Gekko japonicus
TGGGAGACCACCAAGGAAGTCCAGGGTCGCTATGCAGAGGCAGGCAATGGTAAACCACCTCCGTTCGTCTCCTGCCCTCACCTGGATGTCCCAGGCTCGCCCGATTGCATCAGCTCTTGAGAAGCTAAGCAGGGTTGGCCCTGGTAAGTACTTGGATGGGAGACCACCAAGGAAGTCCAGGGTTGCTACGCAGAGGCAGGCAATGGCCAAGCACCTCTGTGTGTCCTTTGCACTGGCCTGGATGGCCCAGATGAGCCTGATTTCTTCATATCTCAGAAAGTAAGCAGGGTCAGCCCTGGTTAGTACTTGGACAGGAGACCACCAAGGAAATCTAGGGTTGTTACGCAGAGAAAAGCAATGGCACGCCACCTCTGTCCATCTCCTGCCTTGAAAACGCAACGGGGTTGGTCGTAAGTCAGCTGCGATTTGATGGCACCTCCCACCCCCACTCCTCATTTGACCACTGCACCGTACTAGCTGGTGTTCACGATCCTCACTGGCTGCTAGGTGGCCAAACACTGACATCATCCAGACTGCTCTAGCATTCAAAGAGCTTACGGTATCACCATTTCAATAGCAAAAAAATTTGACTAACTGGGACTTGTGGACTCTGTCTTTTGAGCTGGACTATTGCTAGCTGGGCCTGGAGAATTAGTTGTGTGGACACTAAAGCAGTTGCTCAGAGGTTAAGGCGCTGAGCTGCAGGCTGGAAGGTTGGTAATTCGGCAGTTCGAGACCCAAGTGCCGCGTGATGGGGTGAGCTCCCATCTCTGTCCCCTGCTCCTGCTACCTTAGCAGTTCGAAAGCAAGAAATTGCAAGTAGATAAATAGGTACTGCTTCGGTGGGAAGGGAACAGCGTTCCGTGCACCTCGGTGTTTAGTCATGCTGGCCACATGACCACGGAAATGTCTTCGGACAGCGCTGGCTCTTCGGCTTGGAAACAGAGATGAGCACAGCCCCCTAGAGTCGGATTCGACCGGCTTTCGAGCAAGGGAAACCTTTACCTTTACCTTGATATTCTACTGACTCAGGAGACTTGGCTAATGGACGAACCTGTCTTTCCTGGTTACTCGACTCTCTTTCAGAGAGAGGGTTGTTTAATTCGGCAGGCCCAAAGTGGGGGGGGGGCAGGCCACGGGTGGGGGGCTCAGTCTGTTTAATCTCAGCTAGATGGAATATTGGACCTTGTGATCTTTTGGTGGCAGATGATTTGATTATTGCCTTCCTATTAAAGTTGGATGACGTGACAATCATCCTTTGTCTACATTCCTCCATCCACTCCTAGTGGAGGTTGAGAGCCAGTTTGGTGTAGTGGTTAAGAGCAGCAGACCCTGATCTGGGAGAACCGGGTTGGATCCCCCACTCCTCCACATGCAGCTGCTGGCGTGGCCTTGGGTCAGTCACAAGCTCTCTCAGAGCTGTTCTCTCAAGAGCAGTTCTCTCCGCGCTCCCTCAGCCCCGCCTACCTCACAGGGTGTCTGTTGTGGGGAGGGGAAGGGGATTTTCTTCAGTTTAAGTCTGAATTTTGCAATGAGTAGCTCATGATTTGAACCACAGTCAGCTCCAGGTCTTGTTTTTACTGACTGGATAGAGCTTCTCCATCTTTGACTGCAAATTATATAGTCAATCTGATTTTGGTGTTGCCCATCTGGTGATGTCCATGTGTAGAGTCGCCTCTTAGGTTGTTGGAAAAGGGTGTTCGCTATGACCAGTCTGTTCTCTTGACAAAACTCTGTTAACCTTTGCCCTGCTTCATTTTGCTTTCCAAGGCCAAACTTGTCTGTTATTCTGGTTACCTTTTGACTTCCTACTTTAGCATTCCAGTCCCCTATGATGATGAGGACATCATTTTTTGGTGTTAGTTCTATAAGGTGTTGTAGGTCTTCATAGAACCGGTCCACTTCAGCCTCTTCTGCATCAGTGGTTGGGGCATAGACTTGGATTAAAACAATGACATGTATACAATACGTACATATGAAGAACTTAATTCAGGAATTAAGAAACCTTAGGCAATTCCAAAGGACTTCCAAAAAAAGAGAAATTTCAACATTGTCAGGAGGCCCAAAAATGCGAAGGGGGAGAGGGACATAAGTGGGGGGTGGGGGAGAAGGAGGAGATGGGATTTATACCCCGCCCTTCACTCGGAGTCTCAGAGCGGCTTACTAACTCCTTTCCCTTCCTCTCCCCACAACAGACACCCTCTGAGGTAGGTGAGAGAGCTCTCTTGAGAACTGCTCATGAGAGAACAGCTCTGAAAGAACTATGGCTTGCCCAAGGTCATCCGGCAGCTGCAAGTGGAGAAGTGGGGAATCAAACCCGGTTCTCCCAGATTAGAATCTGCAACTTAACCACTACACCAAACTGGCTCTCCGGGGAGGGGAGGGAGTTGCTGAAAATGTCCTCTTCTGAGCACCTACATCTGTAATTTTGGGCTTCTTGTGCAAGACATCACCAGCTGACCTCAGATCCTTGGCAGGACTTTACCAAGTGGACGAGATCCATCTGGTACTTTGGCCCCATGCCAACTATGCCCTAAAGATTAAAACCAGCTCCCTGTACCAAGCCCTGAGTAGCTGGCACCCCTCTGTGTCGCTTATGTGTTTTATCCTTGCACTGCATTTATGGCCCATTTTTCTTTCCAACGGGGACCCAAAGTGCCGTAGAACATTCCCCCCCTCCACTCCATTCTGCCCTCACGACAACCATGCGAGGTAAGTTAGGCTGAGAATGCGTGACTGGAAACAAGTCACTCAGCGAGCGTCCACGGCTGAATGGGGATTCAAACCTGGGTCTCTCAGATCCCAGTCACACACTCAAGAGACAGTTTGGTGTAGTGGTTAACAGCACGGACTCTAATCTGGGAGAACCGGGCTTGATTCTCCACTCCTCCACATGCAGCTGCTGGTGTGAACCCTATGCCCTAGCCAACAACATTCATATTAAATTATATTAAGCCAATATAAAATGTGAATGATATTCAAGAGACACAACTGCTCCTTCTTGGGTTTTTATACCCGAACCCCCAAGGAGATCATTAGCTCTGAACCACAGCTACAATTTGTGCTTAAAATTAAATGCCGCGTACATGGACTGTATAATTATCACCAAAAAAAAAGTTAACTTCCAAAAGTTAACTTCCAAATGGAATGATTACAGTGAAGGCCCATGGTACCCAGCTTTTAAAATTTATTTACTACAGTTATATCCTACTTTTCAACTATTAATCTCCACTTCATACATTAATTATATCCTCCCTCTCCTACCCCTATTCCCCATATATTTGTCCTCGAGGAAGGAGGAGGAGGAGAAAGAGGAAGAAGAGGAGGAGGAGCTTGGATTTATACCCCACCTTTCACTACTTGAAGGAGTCTCAGAGCGGCTTACAATCTCCTTCCCTTCCCCTCCCCACAACAGACACCCTGTGAAGTAGGTGGGGCTTCGAAAGGTCTTTCGAGAACAGCTCGTGAGAGAACAGCTCTGAGAGAACTCGTAACTGACCCAAGATCAAACGGGCAGCTGCATGTGGAGGAGTGGGTAATCGAACCCGGTTCTCCACGCTCCTAACCCCCACACCAAACTGAGTGAATGTTGTCATTGGACTCGGAACTGGGAGACCCAGTCTTGAATCCCCACATTGCCACGAAAGCTTGCGGGGGGACCTTGGGCCAGGCACACCCTCTCGGACTAACCTTCTTCATGGTGCTGTTGTGACGACAAAATGGAGAAAGGGAGGGTGGGGTATAAATGAAATAAATACATTTAATGCCCTGATAGCCAAGCACAGAGGATTCGAGTACTGCTCTACCTAAGACGGCACAGTATCAGTTTTTTTAATGATTAAAATTAGTAGAGTAATTAAGAAAGCAGTTATCGGCTGTATCATGACCCCCAGCGGGTATCCACCTTCAGCTGCCACCACTCTGGACTTCGGGTCCCTTGAGAAGGCCCAGAGTACCCTCCCAAGCCCATACAAAATGCCCCTTTTAAAGCCAAGAACTATAGGTGTGATGACCAGGCAGAGAACACATGTGAAGCTGCTTCACCAGTTTGGTGTAGTGGTTAAGTGCGCAGACTCTAATCTGGGAGAACTGGGTTTGATTCCCCACTCCTCCACCTGCACCTGCTGATGTGACCTTGGGTCAGTCACAAGCTCTGGCACAGCTGTCCTTGAAAAAGAGCAGTTTGTGTCAGAGTTCTCTCAGCCCCACCCACCTCACAGGGTGCCTGTTGTGGGGAGGGGAAGGGAAAGGAGTTTGTAAGCCGCTCTGAGACTCCAAGTGAAGGGCGGGGGATAAATCCAATCTCTTCTTCTTCTTTATACTGAGTCAGACCCTTGGTCCATCATGGTCAGTATTGTCTACTCAGACTGGCAGCCGCTCTCCAGAATCTTGGGTTGAGGCCTTTTACATCATATACTCCCTTGTCCTTTTCACTGGAGATGTCAGGGATTGAACCTGAGACCTTCTGCATGAAAAGCAGAGGTTCTTCCACTGAGCCACGCTCCCTTCCAACTCCTGCAGGCCTGGGGGGGCAAGATGCCCCCCTTTTAAATCAGGTCACAACATGACACTGTTACAAAAGGTAACTTGTAACCCACACAAAGGCCTTCTTGGTTGGACGGAATACTCTACTCGCAGCCAAAGAATAGATGGTCAACTGATGAACATCCTGAACCCGACGTGAACAAGCTCTTAATAAAGCTCTTTATTCATGGAGTAAAATAATCACTTACTGTTCATTCACGACAAAAATGCAGTTGTCCTGTGACGGCTGCCCTGTGACGGGATGCTTGCAGGTCACTTTTCGTTCATTATGACTGGAGGAGAGAAAACACACAGGAGACGCATAAGCACACCATTCTTTTCGACGCACAACTGCAAAATTCAGAGGCAGCAACTGGGCAGATTTCATCACGGAAACCTTAATTGGCGCATACGTGCAGCTTCTCACAGGGATACAGTCACGGCGGCTAATGATACTTGAGGCAGGGTATTTTAAACTCAAGCGCCCGGCAATCCTTTCGAGCTTAGCATAGAACATTTGTGCTGAACATTCCCCCATCTATCCATATTAAGCTGTGTCAGAAGTTGTTTTTTCAAGAGGTTGCAGCTCATATTTTAACCCCTAGTTGATGCTCTGCACTGGCGTGCAATGACAAACCTCGGGTTGTGGGAAGACAAGCAAAAGGAGCCTTGAATGAGACAAACGATCTCTGCTTTGGCATATATGTATCAAGTTTTGCATATTTATCTATGCCACGTTTAACCCCCGTTCCTTAAAAAAAGGATGCAAGGTGGGTTACAGTTTAAACACATGCTAATAAAACACCAATACACAGAACGACAATTAGGGACTGCAAATCATGTACATGGAGCATCAGAATCCCAACCTTATTTATTTATTATTTATTGCATTTTTACCCCGCCCTCCCCGCGAACGGGGTCAGGGCGGCTTACACGGGGGCACAAGCCCATACATAAAAACAGTATAAAACAGTAAAGACTATTAAGTCACAACAAAAACAAATAAAGTGCTCTATACAACAAGATGGTCTCTGAAGATGGTATCCATCATTTCATTAGGGTGAAATTGTCCTGTCGATGGTCCAAGCCAGTCCAGCTGCATCAGTGCCATGCAGAATTATGGCAGTTCTTCCGGGGACCACTCCCAACCCCGTTGTTCCAGTGATGGTAGTAATAGAGGTGGCAGAGGTGGCGGCCCCTATATAAAAGCCTGGCGGAAGAGCTCCGTCTTGCAGGCCCTGCAGAACTGCATAAGGTCCCCACAGGGCCCCTTTGCAAAAGGGGTAGACTTCCAGCCCTCCAAAATAGTCATCCATCCTCTAGTACAGGGCCTTTTAAACCTCTTGGGTCTTTCAGATTAAAAAATGAGGGCCTTTCTGACTCACACACACATACATAGACCTTTATTGGCATAGCACAGCAGCAAAGAGAACAATGAAACAAATAGAAAATAAATAGCACAAAGTAATGGATTATAACAATTTACACCATGCTGCACCAACAAGGAATCATTTTTATAAACTTCTCGGAAATAATAGACTCAGTTGAGAATACAGCAATTCTAAAAAATACAAGGGGGTTAAGGCTTGTACGCCCCTACCCTAAGCTTCCAAACATAGGCTAAGAATTCGGCAACAGACAAAGTAATTGCCGGGGACTTATCAGACAATATAATTTTAAGATCATTGTCAGTCAGGTTCCTTGTGGTAGGTAAGTGGGGACTAATCAGATAGCTACACATAGTAGAATATTGAGGACAGCGTAGAAGGATATGAGCAACTGAATCAGGTTCACTATAGAGACAATTGCAGGTTCTGTCCCTATAGGGGATACCCCTATATCTGCCTAAAACAACAGCTGAAGGGAAAAGATTGAATCTCGCTAGCATAAAAACCTGCCGATAAAGTGGGTCCTGACTCAGGAAGGAAGGCCATTCCGTAGACATTGGGAAGCTACTGAGAAGTCCACAACTGGGTAGAATCTACTGTAACCTACCTGCCATGGTAGCATCATAAGCCAAGCCTTGGTCAGAAGAGCTGAGTTCCTGCACAGGAGGATGCCTAGTTAAGGACCTGGGCCATGTTCCCCAACAATACATTCCCTATATGAGGGGTCTGCAGTCTGGAGCCCAAGTTTTTTTTAAAGAAAGTGGGCAGGGCCAGATGTAGCTTTGGTCTAGCAGAACGTCTGACTAGCCACTGGAGATCTGATTGGGCTGTGCAGATTGGTTATGCATAATCTACCTCCCTGACATTTTGTGGATGGTTCTGCCTCCTGTGGCAGCCATTTTGTGGTTGACTCCACCCCCTGCAGCAGCCATTTTGTAGTTGAGCCCGTCACCCTGTGCCAGAATTCCAAAGGTGCATGCAGGCTCAAAAGGGTTCGGGACCCCACCCTATACAGACTAGTGAGGCAGAAACAGCATAACAGGCAAAAAGTTCGGCAATACAGTGCTTAGCATAACAGCAATTAAACTGTTACTGCTGGCCTAGCCTCAATTATTCACATTTCTGCTGAGTCAGTAACTCAATGGCTAAATTCAGACATAACAACAAAACCATTGGTATTTATCTAAAATAATTCCCTTCAAGTTCAAGGTGGATTGTCCCCTTATGTGTGATTTGCAAACAATGCCCTCCTCCCATACAATCTACGATTCTAAACCAGGATTAAACCGGAGTTTGGAATTCTGGTTTGGAGGCGGAAAAGCAAACCACAGCTTGTGGATAAGACATAAATGTCAAAACTAACGTCTGCTGCGAACATCCAAGCATTATTGTACCATGGGGGGGGGGGACAGCATTCAGGGAAACCCCTGCCCCAGGTCATTTGCATAAACCCAAACATGGTTGGTTATGCGATCTGAACAAAGCTACTGGGTGCCATATTCTCCCTCTGCCCAAGTTGCATACTTGCCACGGGCAACAATAGTAGCCCACCTTCTCAACTGAGTCTATTATTTCCGAGAAGTTTATAAAAATGATTCCTTGTTGGTGCAGCATGGTACGGCTTCAACAGGGAATTAGATAAGCATATGGAGCAGAGGTCCATCAGTGGCTATTAGCCACAAGGTATAGATAGGGACTCTGGGGCAAGTGATGCTCTGTCATCTTGGTGCTTGGGGGGGTCAACAGTGGGAGGGCTTCTAGTGTCCTGGCCCCACTGCTGGACCTCCTGATGGCACTGGTATTTCTGGCCACTGTGTGATACAGAGTGTTGGACTGGATGGGCCTTTGGCCTGATCCAACATTGGCATCTCTTATGTTCTTATGTTCTTATGACCCAGGGGGCTTCTGAAAAGCCAGTAGAGTCAATCAAACACTCGGCACACCCTCCTTTTCAACACTGTTCATTAAAATACTTCTAGCTCACCCTTCTGTTCTACAGATCTATAAAGTGGCAGATTATAATGATTTTCCAATGCACTACAAACTTGGGGGGGGGGCACCCAACAATGCCCAGCAGTAAAGATAATTCCTAAAGTTTCGGAAAAACTGAATAGTATTTAAGCAGATATAACTAACTTTTCTGCCATACTGTTCAGCTTTACAGTCATTAAAAGGGGGGGGGGGGAGAGAACCCTACTTTTGATATGCAGCTCACCTTGAAACCCTCCCCCCCTTTCAAGAGTCTTAGCTTCAGCAAGATAATCCCAGCAATTCCCCTGTTGGTACTTTTGTTAACGTTCTTAGATCTTAATCACTTTGCAATTTCACACAGTTATGCTCTGATCATAAGCCCCCTTTTCCGACGCAAAACCCCCCACAAAAAACTTACAGCACAGCATTAGCAGCTTTGTTCCTTCACAGGCAGGGTGATCACCACCACCCATGCTGGTCACAGAAGTGAAAATTCAGTCTCCCCCCCCCCCCCACCCCCCCCCCCAGGGTGCAAAACGTTATACATGCTGAGATGCACAAAAAGATGGAAATGAATCAGACCCGACACAAAACTTGGCTGACAAGCATCATTTGCACTGTTTACACTCTAAATAAAGGAGAGATTGGATTTATACCCCACCCTTCACTACCTGAAGGAGTCTCAGAGCAGCTTACAATCCCCTTCCCCTCCCCTCCCCACAACAGACACCCTGTGAGGTAGGTGGGCCTGAGAGAGCTCTCTCGAGAACTGCCCTTGAGAGAACAGCTCTAAAAGAACTTATGCCTGACCCACGGTCACACCAGCAGCTGCATGTGGAGGAGTGGGGAATCAAACCCAGTTCTCCCAGATTAGAGTCCATGCTCCTAATCACTACACCAGACAGAGAGACTGATGAACAAGACCAGTGCCAGAAGACTGGAAAACAGCCAATGGCACTTAACAGATCTATTTAACACCTGACACGGATAAACTAGTAGAAAGTGCTATTGAAGATACAATAGTAAAACACACTGAAAAACAAGCCTTGCTGAAGAGAAAGCAGCATGGTTTCTTCAAAGAGAAGTCCTTCCTCACCGGTGTTTAGAGCTGAGTATGTCAACAAGCTTACAGAGAAACAGCAGATGCTGTGTACGAAAGACTTTCACAGAGCGATTGTCGTGGTGCTTCACCAAAGGCTTCTGTGTAAAGTTAATATTCACGGGATAAGGGGATGTGTGGCTGGTTAAAGGGTCAGCAGAACGCGGGAATGAACCAACAGTTTTCATAGTGGAGGGAAGGTCACGGTGGGGTCCCTCAGGAATTTGTCCTGGTCTCAGTGCTACTTAATTCATTCATCAATAACTGAAATGGGGTTGAACGGTAAGGTACTTTGTGGATAACACTGGATTTATTTATTTATTTATAATTCGATTTATATCCCGCCCTCCCCTAAGGCTCAGGGCGGCTAACAATTGAGGCAAAAGCCATAATTAAAACAATTAAAACAAGATAAAAACATAACAATAGTACAACAAAGTGCTGGTGCTCTGATGTTCCCAGTTCCAAGATGGGTTCCGGAGGGTGAATCCGGACCAACGACGTAAGTTCCAAAGCGGCAGATAGCCAGTCTTCTTCCCAGGGCCCGCTTGCACCCAGATGGTATCTCTGCCAATATATGGAGGCTGGATTCTATAGCAGCACGAGAGGAAAGAGCTTGCAGGCACAGAGATGGAGCTTTGCTGCCCTCCTGTCTCCCCAGCTGTAGGTTAGAGCAGGGGTGTCAAACTCATTCCCCATGAGGGCCGGATCTGACACAAATGAGACCCCACTGAGCCGGGCCACGTGTGCCACAAAATGTAATACCAAGTAGCGGAGACATAAACTCTGTCCAGATGTGCAGGGGTCCATGAAGAAAGGATTGTGGCCTAAACTCAAGAGAGTTCAGGGATGGACTGTCATTTTGGATTATGGCAGAATTGTACTGCATGGTTAAAACACAAGAGGATTGTGGGGCACTCCTCAAGGACCGGTCCAAACTTGGGGAATGGGCAACAAAATGGCAAACTAAATTTAATTTAAATTCAATACAAATATTTATTTCACGTATCTGCTGATACAAATTGAGCTGGCAGAATTTTTTAAAAAATCTCTACCACCAGAATGCCGTAGTCTAACAATGCTCCTCTTTTCTGATGCCTAGGAGCTAGCCCAGTGATACACTGTGCTGTTTCCTTAACCACACTGTTCCAGAGTCCTATGTCAGCACAACACTTCATCACTACAGAAACTTGAGCACACAATTTTCATGTCCATCTTCCACAGGATGGAGAAAAGGGGATCTGTTGTTTCATCTAGAGTCTCTTGCTTACTGGGGAAATCAATATCCACACAGAGCACCTTTTATGTGCATAGAGTTAATCAGAGCCTTCGCTGACCCACAAAGAACTTGACTGTAGGACTGCAGAAGCAACCGCTTTGTTAACAATCTCCTCACTGTTCCTTCCTAGAGTTGAAAACGGTCATGTTCCACTTGCACAGCACCTCAGAACCGCAATTCTGTCTTGTGTATTGCTACTCTAGGTAGATTTACATATAATCTGAGTCGGGAGAGGCCTGAGCAATTCCAACCGCACACCAAAATTTTTTTTCAAAAAATCTTCCTTGGCAACTTGTTTTTTGGTTTGTTGAAAAGCATCTTGGCTTAGAATCACAGAATCACAGAGTTGGAAGGGACCTCCAGGGTCATCTAGTCCAACCCCCTGCACAATGCAGGAAATTCACAAATACCTCCCCCACCACCACACCCAGTGACTGCTCTTTCTACGCCCAGATATCGAAAAACTCTCCAGGATCCCCGGCCAAACTGGACTGGAGAAAAACTGCTGCCTGACCCTACCGTGGCGACCAGCATTTCCCTGGGCGTGTAAGAAAGGGTCACACTAAGCACTGAGGCAACCCTTCCTGCCCTCCCTCTCATGATCTGCCTAAATTCACAGAATCAGCACTGCAGTCAGATGGCCATCTAGCCTTTGTTTGAAAACCTCCTATGAAGGAGAGCCCACCACCTCCCGAGGAGGCCTGTTCCACTGAGGAACCGCTCTAACTCTCAGGAAGTTCTTCCTAATGTTTAGCTGAAAACTCATCGGATTTAATTTCAACCCGTTGGTTCTGATCCAACCTGGGCTTCTTCCTGCATTGCATGGCATACACTTTTAGAAGGGCTCTTGTGCACATTAATTAAGTCGATCTGCCCAGAATTTAAACCAAGGGCCCTCTTATTCTATCTGAGTGGTGGAAGGCTTATTTGCATGCTTCTAGAATTTTTTTTTAATTACATAAACGCTGTTGGTATTACCTCCACCTTTCTGCCTAAACAGTTTTCCATCAGCCTAGCTGTCACTCTGTGCATACTCGGCCCATCGTTTTTAACATGCAGAATTAAAAAGCTCCAGAGATAAACGGATACAGGTGGTGCATTTTAATATTTTTCCATCATCAGAAATTCAAACTGCGCACTGGATACTCCTACTTAAAAGCACTTAGTGCACTAAACTGTTTCAAACAGAAGGTGCGCTCTCACAAACATGCCAACGTACGAAGCCAAAGCCCAAAAGATTCCCTCGATGTTTCATCAGTATGCAGGGCCATTCCTCCACCGACTCAGTATGTCAGCGGTATGGCTCTCTCTTGCACACAGGGCCGTGAAGCCTTCAGAAGTGGGCACAGCTGGCGGAGACAGGCCTTCACCAGAAAACAAGTGACAGTTTCCATCAGAAATCCTCTTACCGGCAGGCTCTTAGTTACGAGGCCACTGACTCAATATTGCCGTTTAGCATGAGAGATCAGAGTCAAGGTTCTTCGTAGGAACATGGGCATAATAGCCACTGCACTTAAATTTGAGAACTCTGAATGGGATCCTTTGGACATTTCCTGTCAGGGCAGACATACATCACACCTGAGAGCCAGCTTGGTGTAGTGGTTAGGAGCGCAGACTCTAATCTGGGAGAACTGGGTTTGAAGAAGAAGAAGAGATTGGATTTATACCCCGCCCTTCACTTGGAGTCTCAGAGCGACTTACAAACTCCTTTCCCTTCCCCTCCCCACAACAAACACCCTGTGAGGTAGGTGGGGCTGAGAGAGCTCTGACAGAAACTGCTCTTTTCAAGAATACCTGTGACAGAACTATGGCTTGCCCAAGGTCATCCAGCAGGTGCAAGTGGAAGAGTGGGGAATCAAACCCGGCTCTCCCAGGTTATAGTCTACACACTTAACCACTACACCAAACTGGCTCTCCCCACTCTTCCACATGCAGCTGCTGGTATAACCCTTGGGTCAGCCACAAGTTCTTTCAGAGCTGTTCTCTCAAAGGCAGTTCTCGAAAGAGCTCTCTCAGCCCCACCTGCCTCACAGGGTATCTGTTGTGGGGAGGGGAAGGGAATGTAGACGGTAAGCCACTCTGAGACAACTTCAGGTAGTGAAGGGTGGTGTATAAATCCAATCTCCTCTTCTTCTTCAGAGGGATCCTTGACAGGAAGGCCTAGACCACCCAAGAGAGGGAGCCAAACAGTGCCACATATGTCCCACAGAAGGGTATCTATTTACAGGAGGAGGACAGGTCTATCAGTGGCTACTAACCATGGTGACCAAAGGAAACCTCCATGTTCAGAGGCAGTAAACCTCTGAATATCAGTGCTAGGAGTCAATATCATGGGAAAGGCCTTGGTGTCTGTGCCCTGTTGCTGGCCCTCCAATGTAACTGGTTGGCCACTGTGTGAGACAGGATGCTGGACCAGATGGACCCCTGGTCTGATCCAGCGGGACTCTTCTGTTCTTGCGACAGAAAGCAAAAAGCCACATAGACTGTGGGACAGATTTCAAGGACTACAAATATGCATCTTTGTGATTTCCAGCTAAGCCTCCCTCAATGCTCAACAAAGTCCATGTTGCCAAAGTTAATCTTCAGTAAGAAAACAGCAATTCCTAACAATTTCTCCTGCAATATTTGCTGATATGTATATACATTCTTAATTGACTTAATGGCTACACTGTCCCTTAACCCAAGAACCACATCAGCAGTTCACTGCTTTTCCAGCAATGCTGAATGTAAGCAATGGGCCAACGCTGCCCTGCTCCTCCACAACTGCAGTAGAGATCTGAAGCCCAGAATTTAAGCAGACGTAACCAGAGTCAGCGCGAGCAACCTCCAGCCCGCACCACCTTCCATTCCTTAATAAGTCAGTCAGCAACATTTCTTCGTCTTTGTCTTCTGCTTTAACATTTATGTTCCACTGAGGTTCATATAACAAGCTAATTAAAAAAGATGCTCTAATATGAGGAAAACATAACCCCCAAAGTCTTATCTCTGCTTCTAGCAAGCATGCTAGTTTACGGCTGCGCAAAACACCTTCCGTTTTAGAAAAAGTCATTCCAGGCTGCGCGGGTAAAGCTCATCACATGTTTGAAGATACAAACTTTCCCCCCAATTAATCTACTTTTTAAGAAATTTGAAAGCTTTATACAGAATGGTTTTTCTTTCTTTTTTTTAACTGGAACACAGATGACTATCAGGCTGTACCATTAGAATGCTTAACTAGAAAGGTAACAAAAGAAATGTTATAACGAACACCGAAGTAATTGAATTCTCACACAAAGGTACTCATTTTGGCTGTTAAACATCAGGGTTTGAAATCCACATTAATCATCTCTTCTGCTCCCACACGATTTTATATGCACGCTCACGATAATAGTTTCCCAATTTGCGGGAGAGAACCGGGGAGCCGGATCTCAGGGGGTGGCCGTGCGCCACTTGATCTAGGTTGGCTTCATTTCTTCCCTCAACGAACCGGTTTTCCAGATGCTTTAAAAAATAAACCCTTATAACTGAGCTTCAACAGCCAACCATTCGGGCATCCCAATCCTTAAGAAACCAGCTAGATTTATACATCAGGGAAGTGGATCTTATGTGACGCAGCCTGATTGTATATGCTGACATAGGACTTGGGTTCCTCACAGGGGTCATTTCGTAGAAAAAGAGCTAGGGGAACTCATTAGCATAACTCATTAGCATATGCCACACACCCTGACATCACCGGAAGTGTGTCATTAGGCCACACCCCCTGACATCACCGGAAGTGTGTCATAAGGCCACACACCCCGCCCCCAACGGTCCCGGCCGCCACCGCCGGCCTTGCAGCTCCACTGCCGAGCCCCATGAGGGGCCCGGCGGTGGACCTGCAAGGCCGGCGGGAGTGCAAGGAAGCCCCGCGAAGGCCCTCCCTGGCCCCAGGCAGGCAGGGGTGGGGAGAGCATGTGCCCCCCCCGTACCTCACCCGGGGGAACTGCGACCCCCCGCGTTTCCCCCCTGAAATGACCTCTGGTTCCTCAACATCTTAAATTGTGAAAATGTGCACTACATATATCCATGGCCCCTCATCTGGAGGCAGTATAACGTGGATTGGGGAAGAGGGAGGTGAAAGAGCTTTTCTGGCTAATACAACGACCAGCACTAAAAGTCCCAGCTGCCCTTTTACAAGCTCTGTGCTGATGTTAATATTTTGTTCATTTACTCCTTTTTATTCGAAACAGCGAGAGTCCGATAGCACCTTAAAGACTAACAAAATTTGTGGTAGGGTATGCACTTTGGTGGGTCGCAGCTCACTTCTGAAGAAGTGAGCAGCGACTCTTGAAAGTGCATGGTACAAGGTAAAGGTTTCCCTTGCTCGAAAGCCAGTTGAATCTGACTCTAGGGGGCGGTGCTCATCTCCGTTTCAAAGCTGAAGAGCCAGCGCTGTCTGAAGACGCTTCCATGGTCATGTGGCCAGCATGACTAGACGCCGAGGCGCACGGAATGCTGTTGCCTTCCCACCAAAGCGGTACCTATTTATTTACTTGCAATTTCTTGCTTTCGAACTGCTAGGTTGACAGGAGTTGGGCCAGTGACGGGAGCTCACTCCGTCACATGGCACTCGGGTCTCGAACTGCCGAACTACAGACCATCCGGCCTGCAGCTCAGTGTCTTAACCGCTGAGCCACTGTGGTCCATTAAAATGCATCCCCTTCCACAAATTTTGTTAAGTCTTTAAGGTGCTACTGGATTCTTGTTCTTTTTTACTGCTACAGACAGAGTAACACGGCTACCCATCTTCTTCAAATGTGTTTATTCAATCTTTCCCCTGCAAAGAGAGTCCCAAGGTAGCTTACGATAAATGGCTGACGAACCAAATATAACAGTACAACAATACAGCACTAAATTTTTTATATATCTCAGGTAGGACAGGTGATTCATTTCCCTCAGCAGACGTTCTGAACCAGCCTGGTGTAGTGGGTAACAGCAGCAGACTCCAATCTGGAGAACCGGGTTTGAATGCCCACTCCTCCCACCACATGAAGCCTGCTGGATGAACTTGGGCCAGTCACAGTTCTCTCAGAACTCTCTCAGCCCCACCTACCTCACAAGGTGCCGGTTGTGGGGAGAGGAAGGGAAAGGTGATTGTAAGCCACTCTGAGACTCTTTTAAGATAGAGAAAAACAAGGCATAAAAACCTATTCTTCTTAAACACCTCACACACAGAGGGCAAAGCTGAGCATGGAAAACCTGGCAGTTGCCAGTTTGGTGTAGTGGTTAAGAGCGGCGGGGACTCTGATCTGGAGACTGGGTTTGATTCCCCACGCCTCCACATGCAGCAGCTGGGTGACCTTGGGCCAGGCACAGTTCTCTCAGGGATGTTCTCTCAAGAGCAGTTCTCTCAGAGCTCCCTCGGCCCCACCTACCTCACAGGATGTCTGTTGTGGGGAGGGGAAGGGAAGAAGACTGTCAGCCGGTCTGAGACTCTGAGTGAAGGGCGGGGTACAAATCCAACTCTTCTTCGATCTCCAGGTTAGCACAGGGAGAATTCTCAATATCCCAGAAAACACACAAATGCTCCTGCAACCATCCGCATGTTTAACTGTTTATACATATGTACACTTTGATGTCGCCAGTACTTCATGAATTACATGTTTCAAACACCTTACCTCAGCTGTATCTGAATTAACCAACTTTTCACCGTAGTATAGAAGTTACCAGGGCTTTTTTTGTAGAAAAAGCCCAGCAGGAACTCATTAGCATAATAGGCCACACCCTGACACCAAAGTTCATTAGCCTATTAGGCCGCAGCCCCGTGTTGCCAGAAGTGTGGTCATCCAGCCACACCCACCTTTTGCTTCTTATTCTGTTTACCTTGTTTGTTGTCAAAACCCAGGGCCTTTCTTTGTAGCAGGGACTCCACACACACCTACTGTAGCCAATCCTAATGAGTTTCTGCTGTTGGGTGTGGCCTATTATGCTAATGAGTTCCTGCTGGGCGTGGCCAACTCAGGAGCCAGCCGGAACTCCGTTCCCGTGCGTTCCTGCCCAAAAATAGCCCTGGAAGTTACCTCCTGAGAGACTGTCATGTGTTCAAAGCTTAGGGCAGGGTTCCCACCCCACCCCACCCCACCCCCGCTTTTAAAACCGCAATAAAATATTCCCTCTTTACACTGCAGATGGCCAAACACACTGTATATTTAAAGATGCAGAAAGCTCTTGGAATCAGCTTCACGGCGGCAAAGAACTGAAACTAAAAGGACGCCATTGGGCCCTCACTGCTCATAAACCAGTGGGCCAACGGAAGAACATCCGTTTTTTAGATTAATAGTCCTCACATTTTTAATCAAGGCTAATTAGAAGGCTTAGCGGGAAAGTGATGAAGTCGCCCGTGTCCCAAATGCCAAATTTCTTTTCCTGAAAATGAAATTCCCCACAAGCAGGCAAAGTCTAAGGTGACCAGCCAAGCGCAAAAAACAAATGTCAAGAATAACCTTCACTAGAAGAACGGGAGGGGTGGGAGGGGGAGACAGAGAAAGAGGCGAACTTCTTTTCTGGGTTTGTCAGTGCTTTCCTGAGCAGTCAGGTTCAAGGGCTGAATCTTAGCACATAAAAATTCAGATTTTCACCTGCGAGACATCATGAATACTTCTACATCCTTGCAGGAAAGTGGCTTACTAGTGACCATACAGAAGTCGCCATCTCCCACTCTGCCCCACAGAACCGACTGGCTTTGGGCATTCCAGAAATAGCTACTCTTGGTTAATGTAGAAGCCTGAAGAGAGAGAAAGTGATGACTCCAGAAAGTAAGTGAGTGCAACAGAACTGACTTATGCATATGGGCACCCCGTAATGGTTAATGACCTGTAAAAGATACAAGACAAACCCATTCCAACAGACATTTACGATTTCCAGCTCCCAAAACGAATTAGCTTTTGGTAAACCTTGGGAAAGCTCTAACAATAGCTCTGTTCACAGTTTCCTGAGGACACAGGCTATCCCGTGTGCTCCTCAAAACACAAGTTGTTTTGTTCCTTTCCTTAAACTTATTGAAGTCACCACAATTTGGAACAGCTGGCGACACAACAGTTTGGAACAACACTGCCTGTCCCAGGGACCAAAACAAAGATCATTAAAGCAACTGATGAGAAGCCCTGCTGGTTAACCTGTTTTCCATCCTGCAAAGTGAGAAACCATCACTTGACTTAGTAGCCAGTTTTTGCAGCTGCTCCATTATGACCTGTGAAGTTTCTGCATTCCTCAAATGTTCCCAGGCTCTTACAAGATGCCATCCCAATGTCTAAAGATTTTTGTTTCCAAGAATTGAGGCATATTCATCACAACACATTTCTACAAAGCCAGCTTAAATGGTTAACGATATGCCACCCAAAGGCTGAGGGTAGGAACTTTTTAAAACAGTGGCCCCGGTCACACGGCAAAATTGCCGCGGGAGAGGCACGGAAGGTGGGCGGATTATCCAGGCACGATCACACCCCAACATCTGGGAAGTGGAGCGCACTCATGGCTTACCGCCAACAATGTGTGTTAAAAAACTAGTCCCTCCAAGGTACTAGTAAACGTTTGCCACGAGCTGTCTCCAGATGCCCGTGATGTGATCACGCAGGCACACGGCATTCCCCTCCGGTCCCTCGTTTACCTGCCGGCACCGAGGGAAGGACCCGTGGTGTGCCGCCGGCGCGTCTGATCACGTAATCGCGAATCAAACTGCACCGGGACAATTTGCCACGCCTCCCCCCCGCGATATCTGGCCCGTGTACCCGGGGCCACAGTATACCAAATATTTAATTAAATACAATTAAAGCAGTTATGAAACCAAAGAGACCGGATTCTTTGATGATTCAAGGATTGATTTTGAGGAGGAGGAGGAGAAGAAACACACATTTACACAGGAATGCAAAACAGTGGGATATGCCCAAGTAGGTGTGCTTAGGATTGTGACACTAGGGTACAGACACATCATACACACTAAAATTGTTAACAACTGGTGTTCCTGAGTAGTGTTAAACACGAGAGAGGTGTATGGCCTTGACTCAAATGAAATTCCTCAGTGGGTCTGCATCCATCTGGTCTACGCCCACATGAACACCCTGTATTTTCCCACGGTAATGGGAAAATAGCCCTTAAAAATCACAGTGGGACACAAGGCCACTTGTCGCTTCAACGTAACTGCCGGCTTTCAAGTACTAAGTAATCCAATTTCAAGAAGACGGCCATACAGTACCAGAGTTCCTGTGTTCGCTGGAAAAATGCAGTTATCCTCAAAGCAGGGATGCCAGAGAGGCCTTGAGAAATTCTGTTGAGTGTGTTTTTAAATATATAATAACCCTCTCACACAAAACGCCTGTACGGAGGAAGCAAAGCCCGTCTACGTCAACAGCAATTCATAGGACTGGAGATACTTCAGAGACGGGGCGGAGGGGGGAGGAGAGAACATCCTTTCAGAAGTATCAGTCTTAGAATGTGTCAGCGTGGCGTGCCTCTCAAAGGGATCGCATGATGCACTGAAAGAATATTTGACAGCACCACAGCCCCGGAGGACTCTACAGAAGTACACTGGCACTTTGTTTATCGGGCATCCCCCCCCCCCTTGCCGAAAGACCTTTGAAAACAAGCAGTACAAATTAACTTTGCAAAATTTATAGCCCGGTTTAAAGCTTCCCAAGGATGATGTGACTTTCATAACGTGAACATTATGGAGACCAAGCCCTGTGGGGAAAGGCTGCTGAGGGACCTGGGAATGTTCAGTCTGGAGAAGAGGAGGTGGAGGGGGGACAGGATGGCTCTCTTGGAGGATTTGAAGGGCTGTCACTCGGAGGAGGGCTGGGAGCTGTCTCCAGTTGGCAGCAGAGGAGAGGACTCGCAAGAATGAGTTTAAATTAAGGGTGGGAAGGTACTGGCTGAATATTAGGGAGAAATTTTTTACAGTAAGAGTTGTGCAACAGTGGAATCTGTTGCCTAGAGAGGTGGTGAGCTCCCCCTTGCGGGCCAAATTGTCAGGGACGCTCTAGGCCAGTGGTGGCGAACCTATGGCACGCATGCCAGAGGCGGCACTCAGAGCCCTCTCAGTGGGCACGCGTGCCATGGCCCCGGCCAGGCCCAGACCGTCATTAAAGTGTGGAATTCTCTGCCAAATAATTTTAAGTAAATGAACGCATTTGGGATTGCTTTCCTTACTTTGTTTGGATCATCTTATGTTAATGTATGAGTTGTTTTTTCTAAAGTAAAACCTCAGTATTCAGGTTAAATTGCCGTGTTGGCACTTTGCGATAAATAAGTGGGTTTTGGGTCGCAGTTTGGGCACTCGGTCTCTAAAAGGTTCACCATCACTGCTCTAGGCTGATCCCGTATTGGGCAGGGGGTTGGGCAAGATAGCTTGTATGGCCCCTTCCAACTCCAACTTCTGTGTTTCTATGATAACACCTAGATTTTCTAGCAAGCATGGCCCTCCGTCTGGCTGACCAGTTGCGATTAATGCAGCTATTCCAAACAGTGAGGCGCCATTTGGTCTTTTGGAATAATCGAAATTCTAAACTCCTACTAGACGGTACATGCGGATCATAAGCTTTTAATTAACGGGTCTCAAGATTCTACCTGGCGCGTGCACACACGTGTGCAGAGCTCAGAACACGAATGTGGCCTACAGCAGCTGTCAGCCTGTTTGTTTTGTGGCCACGTGTCTTGCATGGTCACAAACCCTTGAATAATCTCATGTCCCAACTGATTCTGTGGATGAAGCCAAGGGATAATAATTGTTGTAAGCATGAACATATGGCTCAAGCGCAAATCAGTCCATTTGCCACTCAAATCTATTCACACAGAAAGCCACATGAAGCAGCTGTTTAGTGATGACTAAAAACAACACCAGACAGGTCAAGATGGGGGAAAGAGAGAGCAAAAGTGCAAACGGAGGTGTTATAACTGGCAAAGAGAGTTCTAACTATGAATTATGGCAGTAACACCCTTTCAGAAGGGTTGAGTTGTAAGCCACCAATCTAAGAACAGATCAACAATTTGTAGCCAGAAAGTGATGTTCCCAATTTGTTCCTTGCTTCCCAATTGCCTGCTGACTGCTGTGACAACAGCAGAAACTTTAACCATACAGAAACATAACCATACATTTAACCATAGAGCAAGTTTTGTGTCATGGTTAAGTGCGCGGACTCTAATCTGGGAGAACCGGGTTTGATCCCCCACTCCTTCCATTTGCACCTGGCTGGATGACCTTGGGCGAGCCATAGTTCTGTCAGAGGGGCTTATCCTCCCTCTTCTCCTGCCTCCTCCTGGCTGAATGAGGGCCGGAAGCGGGGCGGCGGGAAGCAGGGGGCGGGGCTTCGTTGTGTGCCCCGCCCCCCGCCCCTCACCCAGGGGAACAGTGATCCCCCCCCCGAATCGACCTCTGCTTCACAGGGTGTCTGTTGTGGGGACAGGAAGGGAAAGGAGTTTGGAAGCCGCTCTGAGACTCCTTTGGGTAGTGAAGGGTGGGGTATAAATCCAATCTCCTCCTCCTCTTCCTCCTCTTCTTTCTGAGTGTTTGTAGAGAGATTGTAAAGCATTTTATTGACCTTTTCGTAATGTCCCTGTATACCTATAGTAGAAAGCATAGTCTCTTTTCAGGCTTCATAATGCACTCCTTTCAGTCTCAACAAGCACACCCTCTTCAGTCTCTCTTTCATTGGCTATGTAGATTTATCTGCTATCTCCAAAAGTATTCTGGCTGAACACAAGGAATTGCTTTATTCCGAGAGACAATTGGTCTACCAAGGTCAGCATTGTCTACTCTGACTGACAGCAGCTCCCCAGGATCACACAGAGAGAAATTCTACATCATCCACTACAGATGTAAAGTACTAATCGCTTGAAGAAGAAGAGGAGATTGGATTTATACCCCGCCCGTCACTCGGAGTCTGAGAGTGGCTTACAAACTCCTTTCCCTTCCCCTCCCCACAACAGATACCCTGTGAGGTAGGTGGGGCTGAGAGAGCTCTGACACAAACTGCTCTTTTTCAAGGACAGCTGTGCCAGAACTTGTGACTGACCCACGGTCACATCAGCAGGTGCAAGTGGAGGAGTGGGGAATCAAACCCGGTTCTCCCAGATTAGAGTCCGCACACTTAACCACTACGCCAAACTGTCTTTAAGGATTAAACTAAGTATTAGTCTGTTTATATAAATCAGGTGCGGAAGCCGTGTTGGTCCGAAGCGACAGAACGACGTTTGAGTCCAGTGGCACCTTTAAGACCAACAAAGTTTAATTCTGGGTATGAGCTTTTGTGCATCTGAAGAAGATATCCGAAGAAGTGAGCCTGCACACGAAAGCTTATACCCAGAATCAAACTTTGTTGGTCTTAAAGGTGCCTCTGGATTCAGACTTTGACCTGTTTATATAAAATGTTTTTTAAAAGACTGTGGAAGGAGGGGTATTCCAAAAATCCTGATTCTTGCTAGCTGCAATGTGTGTGTTATTAAAAATGTTGTATGTTTGTCTTCCCTATCCCCCACGAATATTGTTAGTCCAATGGTCAAAGAGTATCTGTAAATCGCTCTGAGCCCGCAGGTGTGTGGGAAAGAGCGATCAATAAATCGAAAGTATTATTGTTGTTGTTGTTGTTGTTATTTCCCCCCGCTGCTACTGCTACTGGCTGGTATGAAAGGAACTGAGTGGAAGGCATTCTCAGTCACTGTAATTGTCTTGGAGGATTCCCACTGTTTCTACCTCCTCTCCAAGCCCAGTGGCCCAGCCTCTGCAAGCTTAGAGTCTCCCAATCTGTTTCACAGCAGGGAACTTTAGGGCGAAGTGCCGAGATCACAAGGTGAGCCTAGAGAGGAATCAAGGTGCGGCTGACTCAGCTCTGCTACCAGTGCGGGAAATGCTCTCAAAAAGACTCAAAGGCAGAGAGAGGCAAAGACCAAGCTGACTTCCCAGACCCTGCAACTTCCTAAAATAATAAAAAGAGAGAGTTCTGCGTGAAATCTTTGCTCAGAACCTAAGGCGGATGAACCTAAGAACCGGATGAAACCACCCTGAAGACTCCCTGACCTGCAGCCATTATGTGATTTGGTAGCTGATGTGGACTAGACCGATTGTGAGCTTGATATTGGGTGCTCTCTGGTGTCCTCTTCCACATTCCAATGGGCCCCTGGCTCCACATTTTACAGGGAGCTAGAGCGTAGAGCAATTACAAGTTATTACAACACTTGGAACAAAGACATCCCCAGGACTCAACAGGGATATTGGTTTCTTATCTCATTACACACGCTAACTCATTCAGTCCTCATTCAGTCCTCACACTATACGTCCTCTGCATTTTAGTGTATTTCTTTTTCAGAATAGTATATTAGAATACTGAATGTTACACAAGGAATATTGGATTGTGTGGCTGACATACACTGCTTCCACCTCGAAAGAGAATGTAAAAATGCTGTTAAGTGACCTCCGTGCTCTGAGAGTGAATGGAGAATCTCAAATTTATTTTGACGTATTTATTGCTTTACAACTGTTGACCTTATAACCTTAGCTTATTATTTAATTCTGTTTTTGCGTAGCTTAAAACATCTTCATCATGTTACACGCTAATTTGCTGTTCAGCCTGTCTATAAGTTTGAACCTTGCATCCCATTCCACTGTATTCGAAAAAGTGTGCATGCACACAAAAGCTCATACCTTTGTTGGTCTCAAAGGTGCCACTGGACTCTAAATTTGGGATGAATCAGGCAGACCATGTCACAGAGCCCATTTGCGGGTCTACAAGCCATCCAGCTCAGTAGTCCAAACCTGCCAGTGATGTTAATCTGGCCCCTAGCTGTGATGTTTTCACGAGGTTGTTTGCGGACAGACATCTCTCTCATCTGTTCTGATTTAGAGGCCGGGTTCAAAGCGAATCTGGGACCGGAGGTGTCAGAAGCATCTGCTTGTCCTATTGTTATGCACAGATTCTTGTCTGTGGATGCTGACAAAATCCTTGGGAGTGTGAGAGTCACTGCCTTACACTCCTGAGTCTTCCTGCCCTAGCTTTTAAAAGAATGCCAGGAAAAAGATATTGGGGCCAATGCTCCCTCTAAGCGGTGGAGTTTTGTGAGCAGAAATTCTACTTTGTGAGCTACTGGCATTAAAGTTGTGAGCGAGCAAATTGGCTACTGCATAAATTAGTCTGCTCTGGAGCCATCCTTCCTGAGCAAAGACAAAACTTTGTGAGCCAGAGGCTAAAAAAACTGTGAGCTAGCTCACACTAACTCAGTTTAGAGGGAACACTGATTGGGACCCTCAGTGAAATTCATTAACGCTCTCCTTAGACCGAGACGTTAATCTGGACAACCAGGTTCGATTCCCCACTCTTCCACGCATGCGATCACACACACTAAATAACCCACTTTCAATCCACTTTCAAACTGGGTTTTGCCAGCTCACACAGTAAAATCCAGTTGGAAAGTGCATTGAAAGTGGATTGAAAGTAGATTATTTTGTGTGTGTGACTGCAGTCCACATGAAGCCAGCTGAATGACCTTGGGTCAGTCACAGCTCTCTCAGAGCTCTCTCAGCCTCGCCTACCTCGCAGGGTGTCTGTTGGGGGGAGAGGAAGGGATTGTAAACTGCTGTAAGGAATAGCCACCATTAAGCCTTTATTTATTTATTTCCAGTTTTATCCCGCCCTCTCCGCACGCAGATGTTTGGGATTATTGTTTTCCTTAGGCTGTAAATTTTGGCAGGCCCCTGGCCCAGCCCGCTAAAAGCAATGTGCTCATTTTAACTATACTCGCCCGTGGCTTTTGGCTGTTAACAGAACTGCCCGTGGGAGTCTCCCTAAAATGTTTCAACCTACCAGTGCTAATGAGTTAAGCGTGTCCTGATTGGCCATTGGGTTCATGGGCTGAGGCAAGGATGTCTGAAATGCACCTTGCTCGGAAAGCGGGAGGCTGGCTATTCTATTAACAGGCGAGAAGAGACTATGTAGTCTATCCCCCCCATGACATGGACTGTCTGGCACGGGATGGACTTCCTCTATCAAACCGGCGAGCAAGAACCACATGATGGACCTGCATCTGACGAGCTAGCCAGCAAACTTTTAATGTATAGTAAGATAACCAACTTTGAGGCCGCGGTGGCTCAGAAGTTAAGACACTGAAGCTGCAGACCAGACGGTCTGTAGCTCGGCAGTTCGAGACCCTAGTGCCGCGTGACAGAGTGAGCTCCCGTCTCTGGTCCCAGCTCCTGCCAACCTAGTGGCTTGAAAGCAAGAAACTGCAAGTAGATAAACAGGTACCGCTTCGGTGGGAAGGTAACAGCATTCTGTGCGCCTCAACGTTTAGTCATGCTGGCCACATGACCACAGAATCTTCTTCGGACAGCACTGGCTCTTCGGCTTGGAAACGGAGATGAGCACCGCGCCCTAGAGTCGGATTCATCTAGCTCTCAAGCAAGGGAAAGCTTTTACCTTTAAGACAGCTTTCAGCCAAATGTAGTTCAGCATTATTCTTCCTTTTATTTGCCATTGCTTGTGCCTTCAGAGGGGCTCCTGCCCAGCATACACTCTTTGTAACTTGAGCCGTTTACTAAAGCTGGAATATTTTTCTACCTTCTAGTGTCTGGAGTTACTTACTGAGTGCATGCAGATAACCTCAGAGGAGAACCTGGGAAGCTGAATGCCTTTGGTGAAAGGTCGAGAACCCTGGAGGCTCCTGGCTGGCCCAGGTGGCTGTGGTTTCAGTGGAATCGGAGTAGGGCTCTCTAGGACCATACAGGCACTCTGAGACTCCTTTGGGTAGTGGAGGGCGAGGTACATTTTCAACAGTGTTGGTCTGAAGCAGTGCCACAGGACTCAAACTCTGTTCTGCTTGGTCAGGAAGGCTGATGCTCTAAAGGGACTGGATCCAGGTGTCCTGGATGGGATGGAGTTGGCTTCTTGCAGGGCAGGCGAAGAACTTGGAGGTGCTCATGGACCCACCCTGGCTGTTTGAAACGGAAACTGGCACAGGGGGCAAAAGTGCTCTTTCTATCAGGTATATCTAGTTTGCCAGTCTGGACAAGCTGATCCATGCCTCTGGAGCGGTCACTGTTGTTGTTTTTTTAATTTAATTTTTTAATTCATTTTTTCCCTCATCATTTTCACAGCAACATTTGGCACTCAAAAGAGTCACAGGTATGAACATAAACAGTTTTAACACGCCAATCCAAAATATACATACGTTAAAGAACATCTTTAGAGTATAGAACATAACAAAGAAAAGACCAATTAGAAAAACAATAAGTTCCTATATAATTGATTTTTTTGGAATAGTCTCACTATTTTGTAATCATAGGAAACCATACCGCCTCAAACCACTTTTTATATTTTTCTGACTGTAAAGCTGAAGAGTTATATGAGATTCGCCCATAAAGAAAGCATTCCCAATTTTTTTTTTGCCAGCAAGTTAGTGTACGAATATTTTTTTTGTTTCCATTTTTGTGCAATTGCTATTTTTGCCAACATCAGTTGGATTACCATAACATGCTCTATGCTGGGCTGCCTTTGAAAACCACCCGGAAACTGCAGCTGTCTCAAAATGCAGCAGCCCAATTACTGCCAGGGGCAACATCTTTCCGTCATCTAGCCCATTCTCAAACAGGTACGCTGGTCTCCAGTTTGTCTCCAAGTTCAATTCAAGACACTGTTTATGACCTTTAAAAGCTCCTCCTGGATTCCCTGACCTGGATAGCCCAGGAAAGCACGACTTGTCAGATGTCAGAAGCTAAGCAGGGTCGACTCTGGCAAGTACTTGGATGGGAGACCTCCTTGGAATACCAAAGGCGGGGGTAGGCTTTATTCAGCCACCTCTCTGCATATCCTCCAGGCCCCCAGTAGGGGTCAGCCTCCAGAGGGCGCCATGAGTTTCAGGTGCACACACACACTCACACCCATGCACATATTTTAAAAACGCAAAAAACAAACAATAACAAAAAAGAGTTCCTCATGGCCCAGAGCCTGCACATCTGAAGGAGCGTCTCCTCTCAATGACTCCCCTGTGCCAGCTGCAAACGTCAGGCTACCACCTGCTGGCTGTTCCCCCACCCCAGGGTAAGCCGCCCGGCATGAACCAAAGCCCAGGCCTTTTGCATCTTTTGCCTACTCTGCTGAATGGGCTCCCTGAAGCGGTGAGGAGAGCCCACACTCTTCAGAGATTTTCAGTGGGCTCTGCAAGGCTTGTTTGTTTTCTAGGGGATTTGACAAAGAAGGAGGGGGAGGGGGAGGAGGAGACTGGATTTTTACCCCGCCCTTCACTCAGAGACTCAGAGCGGCTTACAAACTCCTTTCCCTTCTCCTCCCCACAACAGACACCCTGTGAGGTATGTAACGATATGAGCTTATGTTTGTATTTCTGTATAGTGGTGATGCTGCTTATGTGTGTCTCTAGCATTGAATACCTATGCAATATGTATTCAGGGATTGCTGTATGTTGTGTGTTGCTTTGTTCTGCATCTCATGCTTGCCTAGAAATAGGCTGGCCTGGGCCTGCCGTTGCACATACGGACCATGTGCGTCCCTGGAATGTATCCCATGACTCTTTGGGATGGAGAAGACACCGCGCCATTGCACCCACTTGGAGAGCTGTGGAAAATCCCCAGCGAACCCCGGCATTCTTGGAATGGAAAGAGCAAGTGACCCTACTCCCTTAATCTGGTTTGGAGATCTAAAGACAATAGCGTTTATGGCTTTGGAGCAGGAACCAGATCTGCAAATCAAGAGGTGTCCATGGGAACGGAAGATTCACACCTTGCCAAAAGGCACCTTTGATGTAGGAGTAGGATCTGCATATTGCCACCACCCCTCAGGAGAGCGTCATCCCCTCGTCACCCCCTCTTCATCCAGTAGTGATAGTTTAGAGGACGGGTTTGATAGTTTATGGCTGGATAGCACATGCCCCAAAAAGAGTTTATTTAAGGAGAAACTCTCCTTTGTCTCTCTGGTTAACCCACCCTTCCCATAGCAGTGCACTAAGGTGCTACAAGTGACTCTACTACTTAAGTTCTCCGGAGTCGCGACCCAGAGAGCTCACACGTGGTTTGGCTGGTCCTACCTGTGTGCCTTGGAGTTCACAAGCTGCTGCATTTCGGCTGCCCAGCGTTCCAAGGAGGAGAGTTCTTCCTCAGCTGGACCTCAGATGAGTATAGCCGTGCCCCATTGTGTCATCCCCATTTTGATGCTTTTGTTATTTTCTATGCTGTAATTGTTCTAATGTACTATTGTAACTAAGGAGCTTGTATGAATTTGTATGATTCCGATTTTGTATGCCTGATGAAAAACCTTTAGTAAAGACAACATTTATTTAAGGACTAGCGTGTTGTCTCACTTCCTGGGATATAGCCGAGCGTCTCATTCGCCATCCGACCTCTGTATAGACTGGTATAGAACTTACGCACAGCCACAAACACCCAATTTTCCTTGGTAGATAACTTGGATTGGGTCTCCAGGAATTTCCTGGAGAAGTTGGCATAACAGATCTGGTGCCCCGTGTGAGGCGACCTTTGGACCCCTCGGAACCAGTACCCAACCATTTGGTTCCGAAGGACCCAAAACGTGGAGAAACGATCTGGTCGTTTGGACGCTCTAGCGTAGGGAAGTGTGAGAGGTTTCCGTCTGCGTGCTTGGCCTTTAGTGGCATCTGTACTGCGGGAGGGATTTCTACCCCTTTCCCTCTAAACCCAGGAGCATCCTCGGTTTCGCGCTCCGATCCTATCGTTGTGGGTGGACACCGAGGCGCGACTACGAAGAGGACCTGGTTAGGGACCCCCAGTTGCACAAGCACTACATACACGCAGGAACATATAAACCCCTGTCTCCTTAAAACGCTCCCCGACTTCGGTGCCCAGCCAAGAGGCTGCGCCCGTAATATTCTCCCTCCCCCGAAGCGAGCTGAGGACAACTCGCACGGGATCGGCACAAGCTGCGCGCTGTAGCCGTCCCGTCCCTAGGAGCTAAGTTCTCCAGTAGGGAAAACCTCACTATCTGGCGCAGTTGGGTCTGCCAAGGGAAAACGGGACTGATCCCCCCGGAATTCCAACACCCTTCAAGGACTACGGTCCAGGTTCTGGTTGCTCCTGGAAAGGAAGTAGCTCTTCCTTATCCGCAAAGCCTGAAACTCAGGCTACCTAGGGTTGAAATACCCTCAGGTACGGCCTTGATCTCTGTACGCCTGTTTGCCAGAGATCTAAACGGGTGGTGCGATCGCAAAGGTCACACCGTCCACGGTTCTTGGATAACCCGTGAGGAAGAACAGCGTTCTTTAACTCGGAAAATCCACACGTGCAAAGGGTAAACCCTTTTGCCTGAATTAGTGCCGTCACCGAGGTTATACTTGCAGCTGACCCGGCGTGAGCCATCTCGGACACCCGGATACCACTGTAAGATACCCGCGAGTGAGCACTACCCCCGCACACCAATCATGGGTGCACAGTCGCCAATGTTCAGTCACGGCCAGGATACGTTCCTACAGTTCGTGCACAATGTGCTGGAGTCTGCCGCTTGGTGGGATTCGTCCACCATTTGGCTGCCAATGTTTTGGCATACTCTCACAGCTGTGCTATTCTTCGGACTAGGATGGGTATCCTCCCGACAAGCATGGGAACGACTGAAGCTTAGCTGGATGGCCCAGCTAGATGCAGCGCAAGGCCATATCGAGGCTCTGTTTAACCAAATAGTCGACAAGGATAACCAGTTAGGGTCCGCCCGCGAGCAAGTAGGATCCCTCAATCATGAACTGGAGGAGACGGCCAAACAGTTGGATGCATTCAAGGACCACACCAAGGTTCTGAAGGCTCAACTGGCCGAAAAGGAAAGTCAGTTGCGCACGGCTCAAGATCGCATTGCAGATCAAGCGGCACAACTGAGTGAGAGGGACCAACAGATAGTGCTCATGAAAACTGGACACGAATCCGCAGTCAGACTACTTAAGGAAGAACAGTCTGCCCATATACAGTCCCTAGAGGAGCTCGCTCGAGAGGACTTGGCCAAACTGGTGGTGGATCTAGGGAATGCGCACGATTCCCAGGTCCGAACTCTCAAGGAGGAGCAGGCTGCACGTGTACGGTCTCTCGAGGAGAAAGCTCGAGAAGATCGGGCACAGTTGCAGACCACCATGAGAGCCGGACACGAGTCCGAGATTAGAATCCTTAGGGATGAACAGGTCGCTCGCTTAAACTCCCTTGAGGAGCGCGCCAGAGAGGATCTGGCCGAGAGAGCTCTTTCCAGAACTGTCCTTTCAAGGACAGCTCTGACAGAACTATGGCTTGCCCAAGGTCATCCAGCAGCTGCAAGTGGAGGAGTGGGGAATCAAACCCAGTTCTTCCAGATTAGAGTCCACGCACTTAACCACTACACCAAACTGGCTCTTAAAAACAAACAAACAAACAAAAAACCCCGGCATCTTTTGAAGGAGGAGGGCTTTTATTTGTAATGTTTTAATGAAACCGGACTGAGCCACGAAAAAAGACGGGGCGTCAATATTTTAATAAACAAGATTTACGCTTTAAGCAGCAAAATGTTGCTAGTTTTAGCATTTACTTTTTAGAGACGATTCACGTCTCTATCTTCTGTCCCCCGACGCTTTAAATTAGACACGAAGAAAGACCGGCACTGGAAGCTTCTGAATGCAAAACCGATAACAACTGAGCCACAAACCTTCCCCTGATCAATCTAGAATACGAAATAAAACTTACAGGCTACCTTATTTTGCATTTTTTCTGTGGGAAGGTGCGATGGATCACTTTCTTGACCGCTTAGGCATAAAAAAACGAAGAAACTGGGTATTCTATATACCCCGAGCTCTCTTCCCTGAGCAGTTCGTTTTTGCCAGGAACTCAACAGTTTGTTAATTACTTGAAAATCTGCCAACGTGAGCGCAGACTCATCCACTCTAAATCAGCAGCAATATGTTAGTCACAGAAGGTCACATTTTCTCAGCCTAAGTGAAAATGTTGCACTGTTTTATTCATTTATGAGAAGGGAGTTAAATTAATTTTTAAATGTAGTACTTTAAAGGGGGGGGGGAGAGAGAGGCAGCTCAGATTTTCGTTCGACCTAGAAACAGGTAGGTAAACGTTCTCCAGCACACGTGCTGGAGAACGTTTACCTACCTGTTTCTAGGTCGAACAAAAATCTGAGCTGCCTCCCCCCCCCCTTAAAGTACTACCTTTAAAAACTTGTAGCCAGTTTGGTGTAGTGATTAATTTGATTTGATTTATTAGATTTTTATCCCGCCCTCCCGGTCAAGGCCGGCTCAGGGTGGCTCACGAAACAGAATAAAATTCCAACAATACGCATAAAATCACAACATCAATAGTGGTTAAGTGCGCGGACTCTAATCTGGGAGAACGGTGTGTGATTCCCCACTTCTCCACGCGCAGCTACTGGATGACCTTGGGCAAGCCATAGTTCTCTCAGAGATGTTCTTGAAAAGAGCTCTCTCAGCCCCGCCCACCTCATAGGGTGTCTGTTGTGGGGAAGGGAAGGGAAGGGAGAGGAGTTTGTAAGCCACTCTGAGACTCCGAGTGAAGGGCGGGATATAAATCCAACCACCACCACCACCACCACCACCACCACCACCACCACCACCACCACCACCACACTCCTCCTCCTCCTCCTCCTCCTCCTCTTCTTCTTCTTCTTCTTCTTCTTCTTCTTCTTCTTCTTCTTCTTCTTCTTCTTCTTCTTCTTCTTCTTCTTCTGTGCATGACTAAATGGGCTGCTTTTGACTGGCGGTGGACAGTCCCATCAAGCTGCAACTCACTCATGGCAACTCCGTAGGCTTTTCAAGACAAGAGATGAGGTGGTCTGCCATTGCCTGGCGCTGCGTAGCAACCTTGGACTTCCTTGGTGACCTCCCAGCCAAGTACAAGCCGGGGCTGACCCTGCCCAGCTTCCGAGATTTGACGAAATGAGACTAGCCTGGGCCACCCAGCTCAGGGCACTTTTGACCGGTGAAGCCATACAAAGGCTGGCACCACAGTGCTCCATCTAAGCTGTGGAGTCTTGTGAGCAAAAAAATCTACTTTGTGGGCTACTGGCATTAAAGTTGTGAGCGAGCGACTGGGCTACTGCATAATTAGTTTGCTCCGAGCTGAGACAGAAATGTGTGAGCCGGAGGCTAAAAAGCTGTGAGCTAGCTCACACTAACTCAGCTCAGAGGGAACACTGGCCTGGTACCCGTACATTGAAAAGTCTCCCCCTGGCACCTCATCGTTAGTGGCAGTCCTCCTCTGAAACATACCAAACCAATCCAAACATGAGCAACCATCTTAACCCAGAGCAGTGTTCCCTCTAAGCTGAGTTAGTGTGAGCTAGCTCACAGCTTTTTAGCCTCCAGCTCACACATTCTTGTCTTAGCTCAGGAAGGATGGCTCCAGAGCAAACTGATTTATGCAGTAGCCAAACCGCTCACTCACAGCTTTAATGCCAGTAGCTCACAAAGCAGAATATTTGCTCACAAGACTCCAAAGCTTAGAGGGAGAATTGAGTCCCAGAGACATCCAGTGCTTTCCCCAGCTCTGGAACTCATAAGAACATAAGAGATGCCAATGTTGGATCAGGCCAAAGGCCCATCCAGTCCAACACTCTGTATCACACAGTGGCCAGAAATACCAGTGCCATCAGGAGGTCCACCAGTGGGGCCACTCATTTCTCCCTTTGGAGGGAAAACATCCTGGAAAAAAGACTAGATGTTTTAATCTGGGCAAGCTTTTAGAGCCCAGATTTTATCCACATTACTTATGACAGGCAAATCATTTAACGTGAGCATTTATAACTTCATTTCTCAGCGTTATAAATATTTGAGCGACAACCCTCTTTACTCCTGCCCCGTGACGAACGGCAAATTGCATCTGTTCTATATATCAGGATCTTCCCAAGTCTACCTGTGGCTTTCCTTTGCTGTTATTTCACACGGCACGCTCTGGTCAGGAAATTAATTTACCGACTCAGGTTTCTGCTTCTGAAAGTGGAGAATTCCAGATGGCCACCTGATATGAAATGATGGTGTATACATAACCTCTTTCCTCACGTCTAAGAGCCTGCTGGCGTCCGTCCAAGAAGCACACGGCAAAAACTGCCTTTCTTCTATTCTTATCCGGCATTTCAGACACAAACTGTCTCCCGATGTGGCTTGTGGCAATTAAGATTCAGTACACAAAGCTGCCGGCGGACACTGTACATAAATGAATGTAAGGCAGGGCCTGCCCCCAAGCTTACAAATTAAAAGAGAAGACGCATGAGGAGAAGGGGATCGGAGAGAAAAGGATGGTATATAGGGTGGTAGACTGGCAATGGGCATCACACTGGCATCAGGGCACAGTGATCTTTCCTCACTGATGCTCTCGATGGCATAGAGGTGGGTGCCACGACTCGGATGCTCTCGGTTCTCTGGCTGGTGGCAGAGGACAGGGCGTCCTTCCCTTCACTACAGCAGTCGGAGGAGAGGGAAAGCAGCAGATGGAACAGATTTCTCCCTGGCAAAGGAAGGGGAGCCAAGCAATCCCTGCACCCAACTGGGCCTTTAACCGTCTCACACAAAGCATCTTCTACCATTTCCGAGCCGGAACACCAGCAGCGCAGCTACTGTGCATGAGCTCTGCACGGCACCTCAGTCGATTCCAAATGCATCCTGGAACACTAAGTCTTCATGAATTTATCGGGCTCTACTTGCGTGCGCATTACCTATGCATAAAAATCACACACGTGGGCAGGGAGCAGAAGCTCTAAATTAGGAGACGCAAGATGAAGCTGTGAATCACTTGTAAGACAATGACAGCTCTGCCTTTGCACTTGCGCATAATCTTAAAAACCCAGAAATTTAGGCACAGTGCTGGGTGATGCAACGCCATCCACTGAGCAGAAGAAAATAAGAAGAGCCGTGCTTTGGATCAGACCAAAGGCTCATCTAGACCAGTGTTCTGTTTGTATGGTGGCCAATCAGCTACCTCTAGCAAGCCCAGAAAGAGGAAGACTGCACCAAGATTACGCTGCCTGTACTCCCAAGCAACTGATTTAAGGAGGCGTACTACTAAGTCTGGTGTTGGAGGGTGTACCAAGTAGTCCAAGGACTGCTGAATAAGAACACGCAATTATGTAGGGTTGCCAGGTCTTGGCTGGAAAATACCCGGAGACTTTGGGGGGTGGATCTAGGAGAGGGCGGGGTTTGGGGAGGGAGGGGCCTCAGCATGGTACAAGGCCATAGAGTCCACCTTCCAAAGTGGCCATTTTCTCCAGGGGAGCTCATCTCCGTCAGCTGGAGATCAGCTGTAAAAGCAGGAGATCTCCAGGCCCCACCTGGAGGCTGGCAAGCTTGCAATTATATCAGCTATGAAGCTTTCAGGGTTCAGTGGTGTTTGCCTTTTTATTATGGGAGCTTGATTGGTGTAGTGGTTAAGTGTGCAGACTCTACTCTGGAAGAACCGGGTTTGATTCCCCACTCCTCCACTTGCAGCTGCTAGATGACCTTGGCCAAGCCATAGTTCTTCTGTCAGAGCTGTTCTCTCAAGGACAGTTCTGGAAAGAGCTCTCTCAGCCCCGCCCACCTCACAGAGTGTCTGTTGTGGGGAGGGAAAGGGAAAGGAGTTTGTAAGCCGGTCTGAGACTCTGAGTGAAGGGTGGGATATAAATACAATCTCCTCCTCCTCCTCCTTCTAAGAACCCCAAAGGGAATTTTTAGCAGTAAAGAACTAAATATGACCATGAAAGTGACATTCATTTGAGGAAACATTTGCTTGTTTCGGAAACAAAGTGGGATACCTGTGAGAAAAGTGCAGTATAAATGAAGAAGCAATCAAACGAATATGAGAGGAGGCATTTTTAGTACTGCCATAGGTGTGGAACGCCCTGTCTATGAAACTGCAAGCGACACCTTCTGTGATGGTATCTGGGTTTCTATCAGCCCAGGTGTCAGTGGAAATCTCCCCCCCCCCACCCCAAAGCACCTGTTAAAATATATTTTCATTGACATTTGTATTGCTTTTGGATTACTACGAAGGTACTCTGGGCGCCAATTTTTTAAAAACAGAAACACAAGCCTAAATCACATAAAGATGACACAATATATTGAGTGTGCCAGCTCAGAGCGACATCTTGGGAGGAAAATATCAAAACAAAGTATAGTGGGTTTTAATTTTCAGAAAGCTGGGGGGGGGGGGTTCTTCAAAAACAGGATCTGAGGAAACTCAGCCTGTATCAATCCAAACATGAGCAACCATCTTAACCCAGACTCCAGATTCTCCTAAGAGAAAAATTCCACAAAAACAAACAGACAAAACCAGTGATGGCTATTTAGAAGAGGTTCAGTGATGGAGAGGCTAACACAGTGGGGCTCCCTTTCAGAGACTCTTCTAAGGCACAGACGGTTGGCCTCAAGCATCCAGCCTGCTGGGCACCATTTTGAAAGCCTCCGTCTGAGGCAAGTGGGTTAAAACTGTCATGATTTCCACGAGGGCTTGGATAAGATGTGTGGAACATTCAGATCCACTCGAGAGCACTCTGAATATGCTTCCTACCTGCCCAAAGACAGACTGACTGAAGGCAACAGAAAGAGGGCAGCCCCTAAAACTTCATCTTTGGAAAGGGCTGCCTGCTGAGGACAACTTGTACAATGAAGCTCACTTAGAGAAAGTCATCCCACACACGTCAAGACTCCGAATAGCCAGTGCAGCACAGTTTTAGTTATACTGCACAACACACCAACTTACAAACTTTCCATTCCTATGGGGCATTTGTGGCTGTGCATGTATTTCTCAAGATCTGACACCTCTGCAGAGTCTCTCTCTCTCTCTCTCTCTCTCTCTCTCTCTCTCTCTCTCTCTCTCTCTCACACACACACACACACACACACACACACACACACTCAAAATTGCTTCTCTACAACCTCATCTTTGTACGACCCTTCAGACTTCAGACTTTATTATTGCGGTCCTTAGACCAGTCATACAAAAAAAAAGGAGGAAACATTTACAAGATTCCAAAACTTCAAAAATACATTAAAAAAACCACTGAAAAGCACTTTAAAATTTAACCTAACGTCTACCTACCATAACTACTTAATATCTGACTACCGCAAAATTTCCGTAATCTGAGTATCGCCATACAGAAACTGCCTACTTGGGAAGTGACCTTGGGATTTCTATCAGATAGAAGAAACTCGAGTCTAGCTTTTTCAGAAAGGAATTTCTTTCAGTCAACGGGGTGATGGTCTCATTATGTGCCACCTTATAATACGGGCATATGAAAAACTTGTGCTCTGTCGTCTCGACCTTCCTTAATGGGCCAAGTACAAAGCCTTTTTGTGAGAGGAATATTCTTGTATTTTCCTTCAAGAAGGGAGGGCTGTTCACCTAGACAGAGTGAAAGTTATTCTCTAGAACCTCATCTCTATATTAAACCACAGACTTCTACCCAAGCCATCTGCTTTGCTTCTATACAAGAATATCTAATGGAATGAATTGTTCCCCTCTCGCCCCAAAAACATTTTCAGCTGCCCTTTCGGCACTAAGCTATACAGATACAGTATTAGTCTATACAAAATATGACTAGTCTGTCTATACAAGCTCCCACTGCAAAAATTCAAGGATTACAGTTTACTGTGAGAAAGTCAAGGGAAAAAACCTGAACACATGGATTTGCAATGAAACAGCCTAGGGATCATAGCTGATCATTAAGATGCTACCGTTTCTTCCATAGCTATATCGGGTCCCCCCCCCCCTGATTCCGCATCAAGTAACAAAAACAGGAAGGTGTATTAAATAAATGAAAATAAAGGTAATGCGATAATTTATTATTTATTTATTTATTTATGTTATTAATTAGATTTATATCCCGTCGTCCCCAAACAGGCGGGATATAAATTTATAAGATTTATTGCAAGTTGGCTAAAAGGTTCCCTTGCTCGAAAGCCAGTCGAATCCGACTCTAGGGTTGCGGTGCTCATCTCCGTTTCAAAGCCGAAGAGCCAGCGCTGTCCAAAGACGTTTCCATGGTCATGTGGCCGGCATGACTAAACACCAAGGCGCACGGAACGCTGTTACCTTCCCACCGAAGCGGTACCTATTTATCTACTTGCAATTTCTTGCTTTCGAACTGCTAAGCACTGGTTATTACAGAAAGGTCACGAAGGTAACAAGTCAATGTTCGTTTTTATAGAAGCCTTAAATTGAAGTTTTACCATGAAGCTTTGCCACAAAATTATAACAACAATCCAGCTCTTGGGGCTCGTTCAGAGCAGTCTGAAGACCCCGGATGACTTCATGTGAAATGCAGCATTATATCTAATTCTAAATATGACCACAGATACAGATTGTTAAATACACAGATTAGGGCCATGTACGGAAGAGGGAGATCTTCTACACACCTGCGAGGGGCCCCAGGTTTGCAGAAACTTCTGAACACCTTTTTAAAAGGGGAGGGAGTGTAAAATCCTTTTAAAAATGAAGAATGGTGAGATCTCGTGATGTTCCTTCACTAGACCAGCTGCCATTTGAGGGATGCTTAGCAACCCCCACAACATAGAGCGAGCGAAGTGGGCACTGAGTTCTGACACTGTTTGTTTGGGACAGGGAGGGGCATTGGCAGCCGTAGGTTCTCTCATAGACCCAATACTGTCCGAGCTCATCCAGGCTCAGCAGCCCTCATTATCCACAGAGGGGGGGTGTTTCTAGGAAGTGGGCAATGGGTAGTGGTGGTGCTTGGTACCAGATGCTGCTGGAGAAAAGTGCAAACAAGGCAGCAGTGGTGGCCACTGGCAAGGACAAGGAGGTGGTGGTGCTGCCTTCTCCTTCTTCTACAGAGCAGAAACTTCTGTCAGGGAAAGAAGGCAGCAAGAGGTGCTGCCAGGAGGAAGCAGAGGTACTTCTGTAGCTTCTCCTTTCTTCTCCACACCAACATAAGAGAGAAGGCGAGCAAGGGCACTCCTTTCTCTGTTCTTCCTTCCCTACCTGTTGCTCCAGCCCCTGCCAGGGAAAGAAGGCAGGAAAGCAGGGGCAGCTACGGGGAGGCAGAGAAGGCAGCCCGCCCCACCGCAGGTTTCTCGCGGGTACCCACCAGTCATTTTCTGTTTCCTTGACAAAATGGTGAAGCAATCGATAGGATATCACTTGCAATGAGTTCAGGTGGGTAGTCATGTTGGTCTGAAGCGGCAGAACCGCTGGGTGTGGAACAGCGGTCACTGTGGGTGTGTGGGGGGGGAGGTATTTCCTGCATTGAGCAGGGGGTTGGACTAGATGACCCTGTAGGTCCCTTCCAACTCTATGGTTCTATGAACAAAGTATCTGAAGAAGTGTGCATGCACACCAAAGCTTATACCTTGAATGTATCATATGGAACCCAGCATGTAGACAGCAATTATGGAATTCATCAGATTATTAAAAAAACCAAGGACAGGTACACATACCCAAAGCAGGGATATAGTCTTCCATCGCTAAACTGGGTTACATGTCTGTACTCATGTAGTACATTTCAAACAGTTCAGAATATGAACATTTCCTTGCTACATGAACATTTACACAAAAGCCAATAGGAAGGACTTGCAATTTATGGCACTGATCTAAAATTCCCTTCTTTATTTCTGGGTTACTAGAATGATAGGTTGCAATTATTTCTAATTCAGACAGATATGGTCAACCCTATCCTCCAATCCATGGTTTCAGACCACAGTGGAAAAGTTGGCACTAACCACAGTTTTTCTAATTGGAAAGTCATGGCAAACTATGGTTAGAGAAACTTTGAAATGGAGAAGGGAACTGGCGCCGGAGCTTGTGGCTACAGAGAGCCAATGTACGGTATGAGTGGGTACATGAAAGTGGGTATATGAAACTGGGACCTGGAACGAGTTTCAAAAGATTGTTAAAAATCTAAATCCGGGCTGGCATTAAACTGAGATTTTATTTAAGGTAGGTTATTTTAAAGCAGTTTTAAATTACAGAATTAAAAAGTTGGGTTAAAAAAACCCCTTCCTCTTACTAAAAACTAAACCACATGCAATGGTACTGAGCACAATGTTACACGGAATGGTCTTTTAGAAGCCATATGGTGTTACCTGAAGGAATGCAAATTCTCACAATGCCAAATTATACAGCTAGTAGCAAATGCCATGCTTAGACGAGATTTGCACAGAACACACACACACAAAATCTCTGGTATAGCACACTTTACACATTAAGACATTAAGAGCTAGACCCTGATTCGAATCCCCATTTGTCCCATGGAAGCTTGCTGGGTGGACCTTGGGCCAGTCACACACTCTCAGCCTAACCTACCTCACAGGGTTGTTGTGAAGATAAAATGGGAGGAGGAGGAGGAAAACAGAATGATGTAAGCCACTTTATGTCTCCACTGGGGAGAAAGGCAAGATATAAATAAAATAAATTTATGTTGCTAAACCATTGCTGAAAGCAAAAATGTCCTTATGGATATTTCCAAACAGCTTCTATGGACATTTCTCTCTATATATGTGGAACGAACGATCTCAGATCTTATCTAGATGCCCAGAACAACATCCTCTTTTCAAGAGGTGTCCCCCAAAAGCAACTCGACAACAGAGAATGATTCATAGTGCTAGAGCTCTGCCCCTGTTCTAGGCTGCGCTACTCTTCAGTACTCTTTAGAAGCACTCTAATTTGTTTCCTAATGAAAGCTCTTTCGTAACTAACTGCAAGCAATTAGCGAATCACATGAAACAGTTCAAATTAATTGCAGCTTGCCATATGTTGCATTACTCACTCCTCCTTCATCACTACACTGCACGTGCATGAAAACTCCCACGGAAAAGCTAGAGCAACTTCTTTGGAACACACCGAAAGAGTAACCTTGGTTTTGGCTCTTTGCCTGTAAGATCACAGAACTACTTTCTTGGAACTGAGGATGGGAATTTGTTCCTGCAGAGCCTGGTCAAACATACACCAAGCAATGCAGTGGTTGATAACAACTACCATCCCTGATCTTATTTCTTCTCACTGGTGAAGCCACAATGTAAGTACTACATTTCAGTACTACAAATCAGCTCACTCAAAGCAATTCTTAAAAAAAATAAAGAGGCTCGAAATCTGCAATGACGCATGCAGCCAGACCCTATGCAAAATCCCGTTTAGGACTGCCCTATTATCACCAGTTCCTATCTGCAAAGACTTATTCTAAGACTTATTCCTATCTGCAAAGACTTATTTTAATACTTAAGTAAGCACTTGGAGGTATACAGAAAAGTAACCCATTAATACCTCAAATACACCAATTTTCTCCTTAGCCATTCTTTTCAGAGTATCTAGATTTTGCCATGACCTCTGACCACACTTTGCTCACTAGTCTACAAGTTTAAAGGAATCACCAGCAATCTGTGCAACAACCTGTGCTGGTTCACAGAGCCAGTTTGGTGTAGTGGTTAGGAGCGCGGACTCTAATCTGGGAGAACTGGACTTGATTCCCCACTCCTCCACATGCAGCTGCTGGTGTGACCTTGGGTCAGTCACGAGCTCTCTCAGAGCTGTTCTCTCAAGGGCAGTTCTCGGACTCTCTGCCCCACCTACCTCACAGGGTGTCTGTTGTGGGGAGGGGGAGGGAAAGGAGTTTGTAAGCTGCTCTGAGATTCCTTCGGGTACTGTAGGGTGGGGTATAAATTTATTTATAATTAGATTTATATCCCGCTCTCCCCTAAGGCTCAGGGCGGCTAACAATTGGGGCAAAAGCCATATTTAAAACAATTAAAAACAGAATAAAAACATAACAATAATACAACAAAGTGCTGTTGCTCTGATATTCCCAGTTCCAAGATAGGTTCCAAAATGGCAGATAACCAGTCTTCTTCCCAGGGCCCGCTTGCACCCTGATGGTATCTCCGCCAATTTTCGGCGGCAGTGCATTGGTGGAACAGTAGCAGCGGCGGCTCCTACTCGAAATCCTGGTGGAAGAGCTCCGTCTTGCAGGCCCTGCGGAACTGCTCAAGATCCCGCAGGGCCCGGATCTCCTCCGGGAGCTCATTCCCCCAGGTAGGAGCCGCCACCGAAAAGGCCCTGGCCCTAGTCTTGGCGAATTTGACGTCCCTGAGGCCTGGGGCAGTCAAAAGATGTTGGCCCCCCGACCGTATCCAATCTCCTCCTCCTCTTCTCCTTCTTCATAGTTCTGCACACATGGAGGTGGCAACAGCAAGAACAAGCACCTCAATAATATGGCATCAAGCTTAGCAGGCGGGACAAACCGTTGAGGCCTGGAGTATAGTTTGAGGTCTGCAGCTCATCAGTGAGTCACAAGAACGATGGTTAAGTGGTCCTCAAACGCAGAAGGGAAGTGCAACATCTTCTTGTATAAAGCTAACATGTTAATGAACTGCTGGGGACGAAGTCCTGGATACTAAGAGGATCCCTACTGAATCAGACCAGTGGTCCATCTGGTCCAGCATCCTGTTTCAGGCACAGAGCAGCCAACCAGTTGCCTTGAAGGGCCAAAAAGCAGGCACAGAGGCTACAGTCTTTCCCTGATGTTGCCTCCTAACACCGGTTAGTACTTATATGATGATGTGGGGCCTGTATGTGCCCTCCTTCTCCGCCCCCCCATGCCGGCCATGGTGTCAGGATTCCTAAAGGGGCCACTGGGGTCCCAGGAATCTGGTGAGAGGCCCTTGCCAGCCGACCGTGGGCTCCCTCTGGAGTTGGCTTTCCCGGACTCTCTCTCTCTCTTTCTCTCTCTCTGAGCTTTGAGTGCCACTCCCCCATCCGCCTCCTCTTTGACCCCAGTGTCTTTGTCTCCTTTTATCCTGTCCCCTCTTCCCCCTTTCTCCTCCCCCTATCAACCCCCACTGGGGGTTCTCCTCCCCCTATCAACCCCCACTTCCTGCCCATCTTCCCTGCACGGTTCCCTATTGGATAAGGGCGACTGGCCTTTTAAGGTATCCTCCCCGCTTCCTGCTTCACCCACCCCCACCCGCCGCACTGTGGTCTGCTGCCTGGGCGGCCATTGCTGGGGCCTCAGTTGTGGCTGGCGGTCGGGTCTCCTGAGTGTGAGGCTGCGCTCGTCCCACGCCATGTCTCCTCTCTCCCCCCCCCCCCGACGATTGCCCTCTCTGCCTCTGCTCGGGTCCCGCCACCGTGCCTGGACTGTGGCCCCCCAGGTGGCGCAGCGCCAGCACCTCTGTCCCACTTTGCTGATCTGGAGCCAGCATTGCCTGGTAAGCTCTCCTTCGGGGTGTCCTGGGGGTGGACGGTCTGAACCCTGACGGCCGATCCCAAGATTTTTAAGAGTCCAGGAAACTGCTGTTCCTGAGCCGGTTCCCAGGACACAACCTCTGGGGGATTTTGCAGGCTTCCTTCCAGGGTCCAGAATCCAGCTCTCAGATCTGCATAATACACACACACCTATTTTGTGATGAGCCCCCTTCAAACTCAAACCTGAATCCTAAACCTGTCACTCCGCCGGCATAATTGGTAGCCTTCGGAACAAGAAAGTAGCTGAGGAAGTGCAGACACCTCTTCGAGCGAGGAACCATTTATAGCGCAGGTGTTCCGACGCCACCTTCATTATTAACTCAGCTGCGGTATCACCTTCGTATGGTGACTGATGGGCTCGGCTAGTGCCGTTCTGCTGGTGGGGGATAAAAATGCCACACTAAAGCTACCAGCTAGCAACGAAGGGTGACTAACCAGCCCGCCACTACATTCCAGTGTCTGGGGAGGTAGATCAGTAGTTTTGACTTGGTAGGCTAGCCTACTGAGCCCAAGAATTACACCTGCACATTTCTCTCACAGGAGAGAGCCAGTTTGGTGTAGTGGTTAAGTTTGCAGACTCTAATCTGGAAGAACCGGGTTTGATTCCCCACTCCTCCACTTGCACCTAGCTGGCTGAATTTGGGCAAGCCATGGCTCTGATAAGAGCTGTCCTTGAAAAAGAGCAGTTTCTGTCAAGAGCTCTCTCAGCCCCACCTACCTCACAGGGTGTCTGTTGTGGGGAGGGGAAGGGAGAGGAATTTGTAAGCCGCTCTGAGACACCTTTGGGTAGTGAAGGGCGGGGTATAAATCCAATCTCTTCTTCTTCTTCTTCATGATTATAGATTCAGGTGGGTAGCCGTGTTGGGCTCAAACTGGGTCAGGGTAGCCATGGTAGGCTCGTCCTGCTGTGGCGGTGGCGGCTGCAACGGCGCTGGTTCGCTGTTGTCACTTGGGACCAAGGCGACTGTTCTTTGGTCGTCCATCGTGACTTACTATCAGGGCCAAGGTGACAATTCCTTGCCCGGTTAGTGATTCAGCTTGAATGATTCTGTGGGGCTGCCTACCCACTGCATCCCATTCTCGTCGCCAGTATTATGAACTGAGATCGAGGCAGCTCTTAAAGAAGTGATTCATGTTTATTCAGCTCATAACAACACAAGAAACAAATACATAGAACCAGGCTGACTTATATACAATTTGAACAGGGGTAACCACGGCCAACAAACATATAATACCCAATAGGAATACAGGGCTTGGAACCTATGAGAGTGGTTCCCGCCGAAAACATAGGCTTCTCTGATTGGTTAGTTCTTCAGTCCAGACACTGCTTTGTTTTAACAGAACTTGTGCTTAAGGTAAACATTGCTTTATTAACTTAAGATATAACAAACATTCTTTACCCTATTTATGTGTTGTTTGTCTTTTGTTTTTGTAAATAAAGATTTATGTGTTTTTAATACAAATTGGAGTATTTCCAGTGCCACGCCTACCATCTACCAGAAAATTTATTCTCCCTCCCCCCATCTCTCTTTCTCAGCCTGCTAGTTGCAGGCTGTGGGGCTAAGACTTGCAGCAGCCTCTCTGTTTGATTTTGAAAGGCTTGATTCCACAGTAGCTGAGTCACAATCCTCAGAATTCTGGCTTTTCTTTCTGCATGGAGAACTTTGGCCCCACCAGGAAAAAAAAATCTGCCCCACCAGCCACAAAATCCTGGCTACGGGCCTGAGCACAAGGCAGCTGAGCCTAATCAACCGTGCACGGCCGTTGCGGTGCGACATTCACAAACTCCCAAGATTCTTCAAGAGAGGGCAGAATATTCAGAAGCATTCCTGAACCCAGTGCCTGTCTATCCAGCCAGGCAGAACAAAGAAGACAAGCCGAAATGTATTTTTATTAAGTATTTCCAAACATTTTTATATAGTTGTTATTTTTATTTTTTTAAAAAAAAAAAAGCTGAGTCCACAGGCCAGGGAAAGCTCTGCATGTTTTATGATGCGGATGAGCTTTTTGAAAAATTGCAGGGATGCCATCAGACCCTGATGCTGGGAAAGATTGAAGGTCAAAGAAGACGGGGACGGCAAAGGATGAGATGGGTAGACAGTGTCATAGATGCAACGAACATGAAGTTGAGCAAACTTCAGAGGACGGCGGAAGACAGGAGGGCCTGGTGGGAGCTGGTCCACGGGGTCGCGAAGAGTCGGACTCGACTGTGCGACTGAACAACATCTTTTTCAAGCATCTTCATACAAAAAAAGTCCCAATTCAATACTATGAGTTTGGGTATGTGTTAACGGATAGCACTGAGTGCCAGAGTTCCAACAGGAACTATTATATAGCCTTACAATGGGGGGGGGGGGGATATGTATTTTTGAAACCCACGTTAGAAGCAATTTTTTGAAATCAACAAAATTAAAAAAAAAAATTTAAATGCTGGTCCCAGAATAATGGAACACATTCTTCCGAAAGCGTTTGACAATGACAGCTTTAGCGTTTACAGCACCTTGATAATCTAGACCTGGTGGAATGGACCTGCACTCCTGTTAATTTCTTATACCAAAGAATGTGTTTTGGGGTCAGAATCAAGATGCCCATTAAATGTCTATTTCTCTGATCCTTGACGACTTTCACTGCACTTTCAAACTCCAGGCTCTTGTGCTTGGCCACATAATTTCAATAAAAACCCATTCACGATGCAACAGTAGATAGATCCAGATATACAAGATGTTATATACAAGCCTCTCCAATATTCCTTTCTGGTTAAAAGTGCAATACAGAACCATGAAGCAATATCAACATTTCCCCCAATTCCCAAGAGAGATTTTAAAGTATGTCCTGAAATAGTTTACATTGAAATCAACTCGGTTTAAAAGCGCTCAGCATTGGTCAGAATGTGTCCGGGATATGCCTTAGAACCACAGCCAAGAAATATACTTTACAGAGTGGTGTTGTAGTGTATGAAGGAGCTGGGTATGTTTAGCCTGGAGAGGAGACAACTGAGAGGTGATATAACCAGGGGTCATTTCGTAGAAAAAGAGCTAGGGGAACTCATTAGCATAACTCATTAGCATATGCCACACCCCCTGACATCAGGGGCCCGGCAGTGGACCTGCAAGGCCAGCGGGAGTGCGAGGAAGCCCCGCCAAGGCCCTCCCTGGCCCCAGGCAGACAGGGGCGGGGAGAGGTGGGGAGGAAGCAACTTACCCTCCCTCTTCTCTTGCCTCCTCCTGGCTGAATGAGGGCTGGAAGCGGGGTGGCCGGAAGCAGGGGGCGGGGCTTCATCATGTGCCCCGCCCCCTGCACCTCACCCGGGGGAACTGCGTTCCCCCGCGTTCCCCCCCGAAATGACCTCTGGATATAACCATCTTCAAGTACTTGAAGGACTGTCATATAGAGGATGGTGCAGAGTTGTTTTCAGCTGCCCCAGAAGGTCGGACCAGAACCAACGGGTTGAAATTAAATCAGAAGAGTTTTTGGCTAAACGTTAGGAAGAACAGGGGTCCTCGGGAGGTGGTGGGCTCTCCTTTGGGATCAGGAAGTAATTTTTCTCCAGGCCAGTTTGGCTGAAGATCCTAGAGGGTTTTTTTGTCATCTGGGTGTGGAACAGTGGTCATTGGGGGTGGGGGGGGATATTTGTGAATTTCCTGCACTGTGCAGGGGGTTGGACTAGATGACCCTGGAAGTCCTGTTCAAGTCTATGATTCTATTATTTAGTATGAGTGGAGAACGTAAATCTAAGGCATTGATTGGTCCGAAAAACTACTGACTTTATCTTATCTCAAGTGTATAACGAAGGTCTTTAACCCCCTACTTTAGTTGCAAATTACTAATCCAACCATATTTTGCTGATGCTAACAGTATTTTTCAGCCAGTGTTTGCATTTTGATAGCTTAGAACCTTTACTTTTCAGGGCCCACATTCACATTCTGCCAAATAAAAAGGCCTTCTGACCTAGAAATTGCCAAAACGTACATTAATTAATGATTATTCCAGTGTTCCCACACTTCTCAATTTTCACAAAACAGGGCGAGGGCAGCCCCATCCCAGTTTTAATAATGCAAATATTACCACTCCTCTCTCCTCATTTGAGTAGCATCTTACTTGACGTTAACAGGATAGTGGTTAGAGTACTGGACCCAGGTCTAAATCTCTACTGTGTCACGAAACTCAGTGGGTGACCTTGGGCCAGTCACAATCTCAGCCTATAACCTACCTCAAATGATTGATGTGAGGATAAAATGGGAAGAGAGAATCACGTCTGACACCTTGAGCTAATCGGACCCCAACCTGGTTAAATAAATTGTCTATAATAATCGCTGCAATCCCTCCAAATGTACTTCTCTACATACCAACTCTAACTGGAGTAAGCCACTGCTAGGATTTTGAGCTCTTCTGGCATCAAATCAGGGGCTCAGTCTAACCTTACGTACGGCCAGTAATAATGACATGCAAAGTTACCGATCATGCTAGTGAAAGGGACAAAAATAAGTCCAAAATCAAAGATTCGGAAAGGACCTCCAGGGTCATCTAGTCCAACCCCCTGCACAATGTAAGGCATTCACAAATACCTCCCCTCCCACACACACCTCCAGTGACTGTTGTTCCATGCCCAGAAGATGGCAAAAAACCTCCAGGAACTCCAGCCAAACTGGCCTGGAGAAAAATGGCTTCCTGACCCCAAAATGGTGATTGGCATGTCGCTGGGTGTGTAAGAAAGGGCCACGAGAATGCCCTAGGGGAGCAATACTGTGCATGCACAAGTCTATGAGGACCAATGGTTGCAGCCTTCTTTGCATACTAGGACATAGGGTTTTCTAAGTGAGTGACCACTGAATTCACAGAGTGGTCATCGGAAAGCTCCAACACAAGATCACAGCATATTCCACCACTGCTCAATATGCTTTCGGAACTCTGGCAGCGGGATGGTGAGCAGCAATCTGTGAGACGAATGTCACAAACACACTGTGGACTCAACCTTCACTATGACCCTAGAAGCCCAAGTCGCCCAGAACTACAAATGTACAGGATTCGGTGGTCATGTTAGGTGGCCAGTTATTTGACACTCACCTTCAAGAAGCACCCTGCCCACCCCCCCAACTCTGGTCCTTAAAGATCATACAATATAAAACAAATTTTGGGGGTTGGGTGGGTGGGAGAAGAGATACAAGCCAGTATGACGGAAGCAGCTATGACTGCATACTGTAAGCTCCTGTAATAGGTGCCAACCTTTGTGTGTAAGATTGTGCAAACCTTTGTGTGTAACATATGCCAAATGCAGTAATAGGCTAAGGACAATTAAGAAAAATTGTGCTGACACATTTTGTACAGCACATAGCACATTGCCATACACTTAATTAATGTAGTAGTAATAGAAGTGACCATAGGCACGTCTGAAGTTCATCCTAAGCATACATGGCCTATACACACTATTTCTACAGCATATGAAGCACGCAAGTCCAATCCCACTGGCTTTTATTTTTCAATACAGGCATGGCCAACATGTCTGCTAGTGCGACACTTGCTTGCTTCTTTCACACAGTTCATGCTAGTATCTGCAATCATGTCCTGCGGTAACACCCATATCTGATCCTTCTGCCCAGTTGTCTATGCTATGTCCTCTCACACAAGCAGCGTTCCCCCTAAGCTGAGTTAGTGTGAGCTAGCTCACAGTTTTTTAGCCCCCAACTCACACATTTTGTCTCCACTGAGGAAGGATGGCTCCAGAACAAACTAGTTTATGCAGCAGCCAAATTGCTCTCTCACATCTTTAATGCCAGTCGCTCACAAAATAGAATCTTTGCTCACGAGACTCCACAGCTTAGAGGGAGCCGTGCACACAAGTGGTAGAGGTTTGAGGAAAGAGGATTCCTAGCTGTAGGAACGCCTTGTAGTTCAATGGGGCAACACAGGAACGAGGGGGAAAACGATGCTTATGTTGCTCACCTCTGCATTAGTAAACAGGGGAAATGTGCTCCTTTGCAACGCACTGATTCAATCCACCAGTGTACCAAACTTGCAAACTTTTCCGGACGTGATGGGGTTGAATCCTACCAGCTTTTCTGCCTAACCCTACCCTTTTCCTCACTTCAATGTGGTCCCTTGCCAATGCTGTGAGCGAGCGAGTTGGCTACTGCAAAAATTTGTTTTCTCTGGAGCCCATCCTTCCTCAGCTAAGGCAAAAATGTGCGAGCCGGAGACTAAAAAAACTGTGAGCTAGCTCACACTAACTCAGCTTAGAGGGAACATTGGTCCCTACCCCAAATACCCTCTTGTACCCCCCTTGGGTTCCTGGAATAGCCCCTTTTGGTGGCCGAAGAAGCCGATTCTCCTTTTGCCAGTAGAAAAGCTGGCAGGATCCACCCCGTTACTTGTTCTCACTGCTCCTGTCTGTAATCACCGCTATCATTCAAGCGATGTTCTCCTCAAGCTACAACCTTGGCACTTGGACTACCAATGCATCTTGTTTTCAGTCACCCTGTTCTTTTGCTCAAGTCACAATAAATAACTTCCAGCCACCCTAAGCCACTTACAGCAACAGTAGCGTTCCATTCTTCGTCTTTTCGGGGTGGGGCCGTGGCTCCGTGACAGAGCATCTACTTGGCATGCAGAAGGTCCCAGGTTCAGTTCCTGGCATTTCTAGTTAAAAAGGACCAGGCAGGAGGTGATCTGAAAGACCCCAGCCTGAGACCCTGGAGCAATGTTCCCTCTAAGCTGAGTTAGTGTGAGCTAGCTCACAGTTTTTTAGCTTCCAGCTCACACATTCTTGTCTTCGCTCAGGAAGGATTGCTCCAGAGCAGACTAATGTATGCAGTAGCCAAATCGCTCGCTCACAACTTTAATGCCAGCAGTTCACAAAGTAGAATTTTTGCTCACAAGACTCTACAGCTTAGAGGGAACATTGCCCTGGAGAGCTGCTGCCTGTCCGAGTAGACGATACTAAGCATGATGGACCAAGGCTGGATTCAGTGTAAGGCAGATTCACGTGTTCATCTTTTATTTATTTTATTTATTTATTTTATTTTTGGATTTATATCCCGCCCTCCCCGAAGGCTCAGGGTGGCTAACAACGAGGCACAAGTGCCAGAATTAAAACAGATAAAACAGTCTAAAACAGTAGATTAGGCATCGTAAAAGATCAGATTGTCCTAGGGAAATCTCTTTCACGGGGCTTGCTGAAACAATCCCATAGGTTATACAACTGCAAGGCTATGCATGAAGAACATTTCAATGCATCCCCCCCCCAAAAAAAAACCCTTTTAAAAAGCACTCCTGATGACGGCATGTTTTAATCTCTAAGCCATTTCCGAAAAGATCAATCATACTCACACACAAATATATATATACACACACTCGCAAATTACATTTTCTCCCAGCAATGGAAGAGAAACTGCCATAAAAAAAAGAATGAACTTGAGATATTAAATTCTGAGTTTACAGTGTAAGAATCAATGTTATTGTACCACAGAACAGCGACCAATAAAGAATGACTCAGTCTAGGTCTGAAAGCAAAAAAGAAAAGTATAAAACCCACACTTCGGTATGAAGCTGACTGAATCAGTCCATCTGAATTCTACCCACAGCCTCTCCCCTGCCAGAAATAGATACCTATCATCTTCAGAGATTAGGGGGTTTATACCACAGGAACCCCAGAAAAGGTGGATTAGATGGGTTTAGTATTATTGCTTCTCCACGAAGCCCTGACATTCTTATTGTAATACATTCCGGCTTTCACCTCAGACGATTATTTATTTGTATTTTCAGAAACGTAAAAAAAAATTAACCTGCACAAAAGACACCTTGGACATGGTGAGGTTTTGAATGAACGGCTGCTCTGGGTTTTGAAATGCTGGCAGCAATCACAGTCAGAAACTGCTTCACCCACCGTGCAATGTTCCCTCTAAGCTGTGGAGTCTTGTGAGCAAAAATTCTACTTTGTGAGCTACTGGCATTAAAGTTGTGAGCGAGCGATTTGGCTACTGCATCAATTAGTTTGCTCTGAAGCCCTCCTTCCTGAGCTAAAACAAAAATCTGGGAGCTGGAGGCTAAAAAACTGTGAGCTAGCTCACACCAACTCAGCTTAGAGGGAACACTGCCCACAAGGATTTCAGTTGGTGCTAACTCACTGATCATTTCAGTGACCGGGGTGGGGGGAGGTATTTGTAGATCAAATGGGAATAAATACATGCAAGCTGGGATCCCGTGCCACTCTGTGGCAGCGTTCAAATATTAATCCTCCTGCCACCTCCATGTAAACAACGGCCACCGATGATGATCTCAGAGTATGTGGGAAAGTTGTTTTCCAGTAACCAAAGGGATTGTTGCTTGCTATGGTAATCCCACCAGGAAAGAGATCAGGCACCAAGACTGTCAAAAAGGAAGGTTGTTTTCCCCCCCTTTTTCACAGGGAGGTTGTAGCGTATGAAAAACACACACACAGGGGAAGAGAAACTGAACCCTCCTTGGAAGTTGTAAGAGAGGATAGAAGACCTGGTTTCAACCAGTCTCTGCCAGAACCCCCTACTTATCTCATTCCTGTGCCTTCACCGAAATCAACACAGAGACCAATACTCTCCTTTCACTTCAAGAGCGACTGAATACATCTTGCTTTTCAGGAAATGCCCATCTATTATCCAATCTCATCCCATTCCAACACTCCACAGTGCCAACATACCATTCCTAGTTCTTTATTCTGTGGAGTTAATCTGTTCTCCATCTAACGTATCTGATGTAGAACTGCAGCTATGCATTGTACAGCCTGCGAAAATGACAAATTGCCCATTAATAATTGCTACAGCACTTGTTATAGTGCTTAAAACACCCTTGGCTTGCCCTCCCTGTCAAGCTGGAAACAGGGAAGGCACTGCGTACAGTTTCTAAAAGTTCCTTTCATCCCAGCCATTTCCCACTGTTTTACATGCAAGGTTCAAATCCGCTCTCCAAAGCAGCGACTCATTTTTAAAAGCACAGCTTAGTATATTTTTGTTGGGAGGGGGGGAGATAAAATTCTCCCAGCTACTGGCAATTAGCAACAGCTACACATAACATGACAAACGTCCCTTTTTTCTGCTCCTAATGTGGATCGAAGTCATTTCCAGCATCTTTAGTGGTGGCTGAGTTTACCCAAGGAAGCAGAAAAGGAATCCTCCGGCAGAGTTGTTCGTAAAAGGCAACAGAATCACGCGACTCACTTACCGGCTTTCAGGGATATTCATTCTTCGCCCAAGTCTTAACGCAAGCAGCACTTAAGGGAGCTGGGAGGCGCGGCCCTTTTGTCTGGAAGAAGCCCCCCAAACAAGCTATACAACAGCCCTGACACTACGAGAAAGCATCCTGTCTGCGAGCGTGGCTGGCTTGGCTGGAAAACCGATACGGGAGTGATGTCACGCTGCTTCTGAAACACTGCTGGAGCTCAGAATCACCAATGCTCTTAAGTTAGAAAAAAACACAGATCCAAACTGTCGTGAAAGGCACCCTGAGAGCACACGCACACACTCTCAGTCAAAAGACACAGCCATCGTTTCCTTTTCACAACAGAAGTCTGTATATGTAAGATACCCTCTTAAATGCCGCCGACCAAAGAGCAGGTTTCTTCCTTTACTGAAGACTCCGATAGTTGGGTTTTTCCAGTCTACCAGATCAATTAAAGGAAGTGGCATTTTGGAACCCCGAAGATTAAGCATCTCCACGGTGATTCGGGTTTCACGCTTTTATCTATCAAACTAACATGACATTTCTTGTTTTCTTGAAGACAAGGCAATGTCTTTCCTGAACTCCTAATCTTGAAATGTGCCTCTCCCCCCACCACACACCATCTTAACACTTTTAAAACTAGATTACAGATTAATCTTTCAAAAGTATCTTGTCTCTCACACCCTCATGTATTTCTTCTGCCCAGTTTCAGCTAGACTGCATCTAATATGCTCTACAGCCCATTTCTTTTAAAGGGCCTGTTTGTACCGTGTACGTTCTTAAGCCTGACTGATTCTTAAAACAAACAAACAGATATCCGTAATCACAACTTTTATAGGGTGACAAACGCGGGCGGAAAGCATAAACTAATAATCTTACTGCACTGAGAGACGAACAAGAAATTATCTGTCCAAGAACCTTACATAAGCAGCATTTGTGCCAGTCCCTTGGGTTATTGATAAACAAAGGACCTCGTTTTCCATAACTGCTGGCAATCTGCACGGTTTTTACTGCACCGGAGACAGAACTGGAATTGTGAAAAAGAAGAAGCTGTCTTATCGGAAGAGTTAGGGCCTTATTTTGTTACTTTCAAGGAATGGCAGGGATACATGGGAGAGGAGAAGCTTTTGTACCAAAAGGGCTAAGACAAGAACAAATGGGACTGTGTTATCTCTACACTGTGACCCTTTACAAGGATAAAGTCACCATTACCTCAGAGACAACATTATACACTCTTCTCTTTAGGCGTGGTTAAGGCATCAGCAAATGGGACTGCCATCTTGTGTGCTCTCCCCCAAACGCTTCCTCTCTGGAGCAAATTTCACCCATTCCACTTAACTGTGTGTGGTTAAGTCAGTGTGGTTTAACCATTAAAGGGTGTCAGACTAGAGTCTGGAAGGCCCCAGATTCAAATCCTAACTCATGCCAGGGAAGCTTGCAGGGTGATCTGGGGCCAGGCATATTCTCTTAGCCTAACCTACCTCACAGGGTAGTTGTGAGGATAAAATGGAGGAGAGGAGAATGATGAAAGCTGCTTTGGTTCCCCACTGAGGAGGATGACAGGGTATAAATGAATTAAATACACAAACATAAAGGGAATTGAAAACAAATCAGTCAGTATCATAACGCCCCTGTATAAATCAGTGGTGCGACCGCATCTGGAGTACTGTGTACAGTTCTGGTCACCACACCTCAAAAAGGATATTATAGCATTGGGAAAAGTGCAGAACGCCGAAGAATAGATTCTTTTGAACTATGGTGCTGGAGAAGACTCTTGAGAGTCCCTTGGACTGCAAGAAGATCAAATCAGTCAATCTTAAAAGAAATCAACCCTGACTGTTCCCTGGAAGGGAGCTGAAGCTCAAATACTTTGGCCACCAAATGAGAAGGGAGCACTCACTGGAGAAGACCCTAACGCTGGGAAAGACTGAAGGTCAAAGAAGAAGGGGACGGCAAAGGATGAGATGGTTAGACAGTGTTATTGATGCAACATGAAGTTGAGCAAACTCCAGAGGACGATGGAGGAGAGGAGGGCCTGGCGTGATGTGGTCCATGGTGTCGTGAAGAGACGGACTCGAGTGTGTGACTCAACAATAACAACAGGGATCTGGTACAGCCCAGTTCATTTCCTCGCTCTGCTACGCAAGCCTACTGGGTGACCTTGGGCCAGTCACATATTCTCAGCCTTACCTGCCTCACACAGGGTTGTTGGGAGGATAAAATGGGAGGAGACGAGAATGATGGAAGACACTTTGGGTCCCTACTAGGGAGAAAGGCGGAGTATAAAATAAACAAACAAACAAACATAAATCACTCCTTCCACGCAAATCTCTGCCACAGTCCCCATGCAACTCTACACGCCATTGATCCTCCAGCCTAAGAAAATAGGGTTCACTGTAGTCAAATTCACTCCTCCAGATCCTCCTCTCCCCTTTCACCCTTCCCGGGAACACATGGACCTAACTTTTTCAGTCATGATAACTCCTGGAGTATCATGCCCTCTGGTGGACTTGCACCCAAGCTCGAGACACAGTGGGTCGAGGGTATTACTCCGGCATGAATCACTACAAGCTCAAAGACACAATCTGGGCCTGTGCGTGTCAACAAACTCAGCACAGCGGGCTACCCCCTTTTTACCAGGCTGCTGAGGCCCCCGACAGAGTTGCCAGAACTGGCTGTTGGAGGAATGATGGTACGGTGTAGTGGTTATGAGCGTCACACTAACATCTGGGACACCCGGATTCGAACCCCTACTTTACCATGGAAGCACACTACACTGCTCTGGTTAGACCTCACCTAGAGTATTGTGTCCAGTTTGGGGCACCACAATTTAAAGAGGATATAGACAATCTGGAACGTGTCCAGAGGAGGGCAACGGAGATGGTGAGGGGTCTGGAGACCAAGTCCTATGAGGAAAGGCTGAAAGAGCTGGGTATGTTCAGCCTGGAGAGAAGATGACTGAGAGGTAATGTGATAGCCATCTTCGAGTACCCGAAGGGCTGTCATAAAGAGGGTGGTGCGGAGTTGTTGTTTTACGTTGCCCCAGAAGGTCAGACCAGAACCAATGGGTTGAAATTAAATCAGAAGAGTTTTCGGCTAAACATCTGGAAGAACCTCCTGACAGTTAGAGAGGTTCCTCAGCGGAACAGGCTTCCTCGGGAGGTGGTGGGCTCTCCTGCTTTGGAGGTTTTGAGACAGAGGCTAGATGGCCACCTGACAGCCATGCTGGTTCTGTGAACTGAGGCAGATCATGAGAGGGAGGGCAGGAAGGGTTGCCTCCGTGTTCAGTTCTTGTGGTCCTTTCTTACACACCCAGGGAAATGCTGATCGCCGCTCTGGGGTCAGGAAGCAATTTTTCTCTAGGTCAGTTTGGCTGGAGATTCTGGAGGTTTTTTTGTCATCTTCTGGGCGTGGTCACTGGGAGTGTGGAGGGGGAGGTATTTGTGAATTTCCTGCATTGTGCAGGGGGTTGGACTAGATGCACCTGGCAATGTTCCCTCTAAGCTGAGTTAGTGTGAGCTAGCTCACAGTTTTTTAGCCTCCGGCGCACACATTTTTGTCTTAGCTCAGGAAGGATGACTCCAAAGCAAACTAATTTATGCAGTCGCCAAACTGCTCACTCACAACATTAATGCCAGTAGCTCACAAAGTAGAAAATTTTGCTCACAAGACTTCACAGCTTACAGGGAACAACGGCCCCTGGAGGTCCATTCCAACTCTATGGGTGCGGTCAGATGGCATGCTGAAAGCAGGTTAAACTGCTCCGGTTCTGACCGGATTATATTTGATCTAGATAATCACAATCACACTTCCCCCCCTTACCCCGCCTCACCGTGCAGTCACGTCGCTCCCCGGCGTCTACACTACCGATGCGCGGGAGTGTGTGTCAGCTGTTTTTTACATTTTTTCTCAGTTTGCGTGTGCACATAGGCACTCATCCGTAGAATGGGAGGGACACTACCATGGCGCATGGGCAGAACCAACAGGGCGAATCAATCCAACCCCTCCAACACAAGACTTCCCTTTAAACGTTTGTCCTGAAAATGGCCTCCGAAACTCATCTAAACTCTAAAACGAGTGACAGTTTAAATGTTGGTTTTCTAAACACGGTAGCGGAGCTCCGCCTAGGCGCGCACCGCCAATGCTCAAAAAACATGGCGGGCGGAAAGCGGAAGACTCGGGCAGCTTTCGAGCGGGGAGGGGGTTTAAACCGGAAGTGGCTTGACACCGGAGGAGCGATCACACAGGGGGAAACTTTGGCTTTAAACGGGAGAGCTGAGAAAACACCACTTTGGGACCTGGTAACAAAATACTCTGGGTTAAAGCGGTTTGGAGCGGGAAACCAACGGCTGGGGACGGGAGGCAGATGTTGACTGTGTGATCGTGCATATAAAATCTGTTGCTGAACTGTCACGATACCAGATCAAATGGTGCGTCTGAACGCACCCTATGATTCTATGACTGTATAAGTGACCTTGGGACAATCACGCTGTCTCAGCCCAACCTATCTCACAGGGTTGTTGTGAGGACAAAAGGGAAGAGAGGAGAATGGTGTAAACCACTTTGGGTTTCCATTGGGGAGAAAGGCTGAATATAAAGGAAACTGGCCCGTAGCTTAAGAGGGGTATGGGGGGCTCTGCTCCTTCCTTAAATGGCCAGCCTGTTTCCTTAAAGGTCCCCCTCACTTCTTCTCAAAAGCTTTTAAAAGGATCCTTTAAATGCTTTTGAGAAGTAGCAGGGGTGGTGCGCGCCCCTCTCCCTCCTTCCTGCGAGAGTTAAAGGGCCCTCCAGCTGACCAGCGAGCCAGGGAGAGGAGTGGCACGCACTGCCCCCCCTTCATTATAGTAAATAATGGAAGCCCCTCCAGAAAAATTTTTGCCCCACAAGCCACAAAATCCTGGCTACGGGGCTGAAAGGAAGTGAACACACAAAATATTAAATAAAACTCAAAGTTCCACAGTTGCTTCCCCAGATTTTGGGATCCTCGGCCCTTTTTTGCAGATTTTATTGCTTGTCTAAAGTCCAGCAAGTTTGCCTCTAGTCAGCCCAGTAGCTAAGGACTTTTTGGGAAGGGGGCCTGGGGGCCCCCGTCAGCTAATTCAATCAAAGGCTCCAGGGCAAGGGCTGCAGTGGCGGCAGCTTCCCTCCCCCTCCCATCCCCCCGCAAGGGCAGGCCTTCTCTGCGGAGCGTCTGGGTCCCTCCCCTCCCTAGGGAGCCCCAGTGCCATTTGCCGCGGCGCAGCACCAGGGGCAGCATGATCTCCAGTCTCAGCTCCCTCCCAAGGCATGCAGTGGCCAGCCTGGAAATGAAAATGCCACGTGTGGGCTCGTTAGCACATTGGGCTGCATCTATGCGCGCCTGGCCAGGGCCAGAAGAGGCGCCCACCTGCCTCCTTGCCTTGTCTGGCTGGGCTTTACCTGCTGCTGGTGGGCAGCGCAGCGAGTGTTTGGTGGGAGCCTGAGATGTAGGTTCCATTCATGCTCGCTGCCTGCCCAGGCGGTTCTCTCAGCCCAACCTTGCCACCGCCACCTCTGCCACCTCTGAAATCACTGCCCTTGTCCTCCCTGCCGACAGGCTAACAGACAATGGGGGGGAGGGGGGAGTGGAGCCGAGGCTCAGGAAGGGGCCCCATAAAAACTGCTAGGGGGCCAGGCCCCATGGGCCCCGTGGTAGCTACGGGCCTGCCTCTAGTACAGAAAAATGCTGCATTTTACTTTAAATGCAGGCAAAATTAAAAAGCTGAAAACCACCCCGATATTTACAGTAAATCTAATGTAATTACCGAAAGCTCGCTGGCTATTAACTAGAGCGGTTTGGCAGAAGCCTGGAAAATGGTTTTAGATCTCTGCTTATGACTCCGCGGCCGCCCTCAGCCTCTTCAGACTAAGGCAACTGATGAGCATTTCCCCCCTCACTCCTTTTGTTACAGCGCACTTCGCGACTCTTGATCCAGCCATAAATACGGAACGTACTTTTCTCCCCAAAAGCAATCATGAAACTTAATTGATTTTCTTAGAGTTTTATTCACCACAAAATAGGTTTCTCAAACTTTAATGCAGGCAGCATTAAAGCATCCAACGCCTCCAGTTGCCTGGAGGACTGAAGAGAAAGAGAGAGAGGAACCATTCAAGGGAACCGTGAACAGCCTTGGCTCCCCCTTGTGGTGGAAACCTCTCCTCTGTCAGCTGGCTCTCAGGAAACAATGCAAGCCAACTGGCATGCTTTGTTAACAGTACAACCACAGGTCTGAGAAAGTCATTACTGAACAGAGGATCCATCCTATTTCCACCCCAAACCAGGGTCCGATTGCACAAAGCATCTTCCCAATTACTTATCCACTTTACAGCAATGAGTCTATTCATACCCATGCATTGTTCTTCTGGAGGAGGGGGCAGCCCCTTGAATTCAACATGGTTAGACTTCTGGGCCGTCTCGGTTATGCTGGAGATCACCAGAACCAATTTTATGCGTGTCACCGTACCGATTTCCAAAACACACAGCACAATCAAAAAATAAAAATAAAGTTTGAGTCCGGTGGGGTTCGAATAGATGCGGCTATAGTGTAGCACCTGGCTGTACACAATGGATGGTTTGGTATTTTTAGGATGGTAGCTGGAGGCATGTAGATATGTTTTTGGTCAGCAGGTTTCTGGTATAAGGCAGTGTCTATCTGTCCATCATGTATTTTTACAGTTGTGTCTAGAAAACCTGTTTCTCACACAGATCAGTTCATTGTCAGGCTGATGGTGGGGTGAAAGTTGTTGAATGCCTGGTGGAATATGTCCTGGGCTTCTTTACCATGTGTCCAGATAATAAAGATGTTATCAATGTATCGCAGATATAAGAGAGATGGGAGTGGGTAGGAGTTTAGGGAGCACTGCTCCAAGTTGGCCATACAGTTATTAGCACACTGTGGTGTTCCCATGGCTGTACCTTTGATCTGAAGGAACAAGCTGTCACCAAATTTGAAGCGAATGTGCAACTGAGGTCTACAATGATGTTGGGAGACACTCTGCCTCTTAATTCCAACAGAAACCTTCACTTACTAAAACTGCCAAAGAGCACTTACTCATTTGCTTTTATCTATCAGCCTAGTATAACAGTACAGTCGTAACCAGGGCTATTTTGGGGCAGTAACGCACAGGAAGGGGTTCCGGCTGGCTCCCAAGTTGGCCACGCCCAGCAGGAACTCATTAGCATAATAGGCCACACCCAACAGCAGGAACTCATTAGGATTGGCTACATTAGGGGTATGTGGCCTAACATGCAAAGGAGTTCCTGCAACAAAAAAAGCCCGGGGTTTTGACAACGAACAAGGTAAACAGAATAAGAAGCAAAAGGTGGGTGTGGCTGGATGACCACACTTCTGGTAACATGGGAATGCGGCCTAATATGCTAATGAGCTGTGCAGTCAGGGGTGTGGCCTAATATGCTAATGAGTTCCTGCTGGACTTTTTCTACAAAAAAAGCCCTGGTCGTAACAGAGAACACTTCATAAAACTGCCACCATATTTGCCTGTCATCAAATTCTTAAATGTCCCTGTGACAATTCTAAAATTTTACCTCATAAGAAGAGCCCTGCTGGATCAGACCAGTGGTCCTTCTAGTCCAACCGCCTGTCTCACACAGTGGCCAACCAGTTCCTCTGGAGGGCCAACAACAGGCCATAGAGGCCTTCTCCTGATGTTGCCTCCTGGCTCTGGGATTCAGAGGCTTAGTGCCTCTGAATGTGGAGGTTTCCCCTCAGTCGCCAGGGCTAGTAGCCATTGATAGACTAATTTGATAGTCTACAACAGCAGACGACATCCTTATTTTTCAGTAAGAAACGTCTCGTTTGAGGTAGCACCACAGAATCTAGTGTTGTGCACTACAGAATCTAGTGTTGTGCATATGTCCATACAAGACTCTTTTAAACATTAATCTCTACAAAGATCACGAACCATTTTGTCAAAACTGCAAAGCAGAAAAATAAAATTCATAGTAAACATTTCGTAGAAAGCTAGGAAAGTAGGCAAAGGTCCCCAGAAATACTCCATGTTTTCACAACCAACGCTAACCTTCTAATGAGACACCAAAGCTGGACAAACCAATAAACAGTGTAAAATTCATACAATAGATGCTATGAATTCTCCCACAAGTTGCCGTATCACAAGTGCTGTGCTTGGGAGCAGCAAGTAGTAGAAGAAGAGATTGGATTTATATCCCGCCTTTCACTCGGAGTCTCAGAGTGGCTTACAAACGCCTTCCCTTCCTCTCCCAACAGACACCTTGGGAGGTAGGTGGGGCAGAGCGGGCTCTGAGAGAACTGCTCTTGAGAGAACAGCTCTGAGAGAACTTGTGACTGACCCAAGGTCACTCAGCAGCTGCATGTGGAGGAGTGGGGAATCAAACCTGGTTCCCCCGGATTAGAGTCCGTGTTCCTAACCACGACACCAAACTGGCTCACTACATTGATGCTTTAACGCACTTATAATTCATGAGACAGAATTTTGGTGTAGTAATTGTCCAGGAAGACTGACCACCTTAAGGTTATCCTCAGCTCTTTAATACCCAAGAATCTATTTCCTTCAGAGAGTGTCACTGAACTGGAAAAGGTATGCATTCCGGAAAAAGCCTGGACTCTTTTTGTTGATAGGACAATGCCTTGGAGGGCTACTTTGAGCCACTGATAAAAACAGAGCGTGAAGTCCCTCAGAGCATTTTGAAAATTCAACATGGGGCCCGTTAAGCAGCCAACAGTGTGCCAAATGTATTGAATCGGATTTCCTCTTAGGCACAGCGGCCGTGGAGAAGTGCCGTGGTTCCTTCTGTCCCGGCTGCCACCCCCTTGGCCACAGCTCCGCTTCACCCCACACCTCCAATCTGTCACAGAGGCACAACGTTAAGCAGCAGATAAAAGCCACAAAGAAGCGGGCGCGGAACAGTGCAAGCATTGGGACTGTCTCTGAGAGGAGAAGTCCTTGTCAGGGGGCGACTCAAAGACACCAGCCCGCAGACGCGCGGTTTTCGCTCGACGTCCTCAGCCCAACTGTGCAAAGAGCTCTCCTAATGGAGCGGGATGACAGGTAGCTGCGTGACCCAGTTTACCTTTTGCTTGAGAGTCTGCGTGCGCCTGCCTGCGTCAGCCTTCTGCTTCAACCTCAGACTGATCCAAGGTTCCACAGGACTGGAATTAATGAAGTCAAAACCACCTGCTTATTCTAGAGAGTGCTGGGAATTCGGCAGTCTGCAGCGTGCTCCCCTTCCCTTTCGAGGGAAGGGATCTGCAGTGGAAAATGCCGTCAAGTCACGGCTGACGTATGGCAACCCCGAATGGTTTTCAAGGTGAGAGGGGGTTTTGCCACTGCCTGCCTTTGCATAGCAACTCATGACACATGGAATTCACTGCCACAGGAAGTGATGGCGGCTACAAGCATGGACGGCTTCAAAAGGGAATTGGATAAGCATATGGAGCAGAGGTCCATCAGTGGCTATTAGCCACAAGGTATAGCTAGGGGCTCTGGGGGAAGTGATGCTCTGTATTCTTGGTTCTTGGGGGGGGGGGTCAACAGTGGGAGGGCTTCTAATGTCCTGGCCCCACTGCTGGACCTCCTGATGGCACCTGGTATTTCTGGCCACTGTGTGACACAGAGTGTTGGACTGGATGGGCCTTTGGCCTGATCCAACATTGGCGTCTCTTATGTTCTTATGTTCTTATGACATCCTCGGTGGTCTCCCATCCAAGTACTAACCAGGGCCGACCCTGCTTAGCTTCCAAGATCTGACAAGGCTGGGCTAGCTTGAGCTATCCGGGTCAGGGCAAAAAGAGTTGCACACGCCATTTTATTCTCATGAAGTCTTTTGTGAAGTGTGCTTGAACAGTGCAGCGCATCCTAGCATGAACCCAGCCTCCTCTGAACGTGTACACTTCTTTCCATTGTTTTCAACTGGGCATTCACGCAGAGAGCTCGGTTCCTGCTGGAGGCCGGCTACAAGAGAAGGGGTTTAATGCCCTTCCGGTCTCAGCAATGCACCGAGATGAATTTATGGATTGGGAATTTATGGATTTGGACTCTCATCCTCGATCTGATGAACAGAACACAGACACGCAGAAGCATCACAAGGGGGGAGAATTATATCATCATCATCATCATCATCATCATCATCATCATCAGTTGCTAGACCAGTCATGATCACAAGGGTGAATTTCTGAAAATTTCAAAATCTTTTGAACCTTGCGTTTAAAAAGTCTACAAACACAATAAAATATAACTAGTGCACAAGGGCCAAATGCATTACTTCAGAATTTTAAACATCTCTTAGATTGTGATCAAAACCAACCCATTTAGGAAAACACGAAAGCATGAAGCTGCCATATTGAAGCAGACCCTTGGTCCATCGGCATCAGTATTGTCTACGCAGACTGGCAGCAGCTCTCCAGGGGCTCAGGCTGAGGTCTTTCACATCACCTCCTACCTGGTCCTTTCAACTGGAGATGCCCGGGGTTGAACCTGGGCCAGTTTAGTGTAGTGGTTAAGTGTGCGGACTCTAATCTGGGAGAACCGGGTTTGATTCCCCACTCCTCCACTTGCACCTGCTGATGTGACCTTGGGTCAGTCACAAGCTCTGGCACAGCTGTCCTTGAAAAAGAGCAGTTTGTGTCAGAGTTCTCTCAGCCCCACCCACCTCACAGGGTGTCTGTTGTGGGGAGGGGAAGGGAAAGGAGTTTGTAAGCCGCTCTGAGACCACAAGTGAAGGGCGGGGTATAAATCCAATCTCTTCTTCTTCTTCTTCTTTTGCACGCCAGACAAAGCCACTACTGAGCTATGGTTTCTTTCACTATAATTATACATTGTTTCACGATAATTATATTTTATTGCACCAAGGATCCCTCTTTTAAGCAGGGATCCGTGGCGTTGGATCAAAAGGTCCCCTTGTATTCATGGAAGGAAGCTTTTGTCACTGGAAGGTGCCCCTTAACCAAGCCCATGGAGTTTCGGATTCACAGCCATATCCAAACTGAATTGGTCTGCGGTAAGAGACTCACACGTTGATGACAGAAGCACGGATTTTGCAGTCACCATTTTGATGTCACAGTGTGTGTGCTAGCAGTGAGAACCAACATATAAACCAAAAGTACAGGATGATCGGGGGCCTGGAGACCAAGCCCTCTGAGGAAAGGCCGAGGGACTTGGGAATGTTCAGTCTGGAGAAGAGGAGGTTGGGGGGGGGGGGGCTGTTCTCTTGAAGTATTTGAAGGGCTGCCACTTAGAGAAGGGCAGGGAGCTGTCTCCAGTTGGCAGCAGAGGAGAGGACTCGCAAGAATGGGTTTAAATTAAGGGTGGGAAGGTACCGGCTGGATATGAGGAAAAACATTAAGAGTTGTTCAACAGTGGAATCAGCTGCCTCGGGAGGTGGTGAGCTCCCCCTCAGTCTTTATGCAGCGGCTGGACAAACCCTTGTCAGGGATGCTCTAGGCTGATCCTGCATTGAGAAGGGGGTTAGACTAGAAAGCCTGGATGCCCCCTGCCAACTCCGTGATTCTATGAGCCAGAACAGCCACCCTGAATTTTGAAAATGTGTCAGTTTGACTTGAGGAAAAAGAGGATCAAATGTCACGAGCAAATGTGCCATAAAAATTCTTGGGTCACGAAGCAGATTCTGCCATTCAGCAGCAGGTAAGTCCACAAGGATCAGTGTTTTCTAGCAGTCTGCGGATGAAGGGAAACTGTTTTAAAACGAACAAAGATGCCATTTAACTCCCAAACCTACCACAGCTCATCATAACTCACCATTATTTCAGTACTTAATATCGATTTGACTTTTAGAGTGAAAGATTTTTTCCCCTTTGTTTGTTTTGAACGTGTTAAAATGGTTCATATTTCACATCAAGAAGTGGTATCGGATTTGTTAACTGCGGAAAGGATACTATTTGCCTGCCACTGAAAGTCGTGAGCGAAAGAGAATGGCTGGCCAGGGTATGGGCATGATTAAAATGGTGAAAGTTACAGCTCAGAAATATTTTCAAGATGCTGAATGCTGTGGATGCGGCTGGCGTCCAGTCCTGTTATACTGAGAATGACATGACTGGGGAATCTATAAAAGGTAAAGGTAAAGGTTCCCTTGCTCGAAAGCCAGTCGTGTCCGACTATAGGGTTGCGGTGCTCATCTCCGTTTCAAAGCCGAAGAGCCAGCGCTGTCCAAAGACATTTCCGTGGTCATGTGGCCGGCATGACTAAACACCAAGGCGCACGGAACGCTGTTACCTTCCCACCGAACTGGTACCTATTTATCTACTTGCAATTTCTTGCTTTCGAACTGCTAGGTTGGCAGGAGCTGGAACTAGAGATGGGAGCTCACTCCATCATGCGGCACACTCGGGTCTCGAACTGAACTACTGACCTTCCACAGCCTGCAGTTCAGCTTCTTAACCACTTGAGCCACTGCAGCTCCAATGGGGAATCTATAGCTCTTCGTTAATTTATTTAACTGTGCATTATTATTGTTGCACTTAATATTTTTGTACACTGTACGTTGTACATTGCACTTGTATTTTTGTACATTCGTACATTTTGTTACACTCCTTTGCAAGGAGACGGAATTCTAATGTAAAAAAGACAGTATGTTGGGGCCCTCTGCAGAACTACCATTCAGAACAGGACTTCTCCAGACCCTCTGATCTGAACCAGTGGAGCTATATGAGCCTATTTAGATTTGCAGCACAGATACCTACTAATGGGAGGAAGCAATAGCTGGTGAAATTAAAAGACGCCTGTTCCTTGGGAGGAAAGTGATGGCAAACCTTGACAGCATAATAAAAAGTAGAGGCATCACCCTGCCAACAAAAGTCCGTATGGTCAAAGCAATGGTATTCCCGGTAGTACTGTATGGCGAGAGCTGGACCATAAGGAAGGCCGAGCGCCGAAGAATAGATGCTTTCGGTGCTGGAGAAGACTCTTGAGAGTCCCTTGGACTGCAAGGAGATCAAATCTAAGTCAATCCTAAAAAGAAATCAACCTTGACTGTTCCCTGGAAGGCCAGATACTGAAGCTGAAGCTCAAATACTTTGGCCACCCAATGAGAAGGGAGCACTCACTGGAGAAGACCCTGATGCTGGGAAAGTCTGAAGGTCAAAGAAGACAGGGACGGCAAAGGATGAGATGGTTAGACAGTGTTATCGAGGCAACAAACATGAAATTGAGCAAACTCCGAAGGACAGCGGAAGACAGGAGGGCCTGGCGTGATCTGGTCCATGGTGTCGTGAAGAGTCGGACTTGACTGTGCGACTGAACAACAACAACAACAACAAATAGGCACTTTTTCTTTTAAGGCCCTTTCTGCACTCTCCTTTTAATCCATGTTCACCGCGGTGTCCTCCAAGCAATTCTGCACTAAAATCGAACTCAGCTTTCTTTTCAATCCACGCCCCCCCCCATTCTGCACTAAAATCGAGTCCAACCTTTTTATTCTGTTTTTTCCCCCCATTCTGCATCACATTCCCTCCCTTCAGTGGTCAGCCCGGTTTCAGCCTGCTGTTGCCCTGGGTTATTTGGACTTAAATCGCCTCGACGCGAACACTGAGACTTAAATCGCCTCGACGCAAACACTGAGACTTAAATCGCCTCGACGCGAACACTGAGAAAATCCAGAGTGGCAGGCAAATGCGGAAAGGACGTAAACGAACCTTCCTCACTGGGTCATCAGTTTATTCTACAACATACCTGTGTTCAGCTGGCAAGAACTCTGACATCCATTCCCAATTCCAAAGGTTTGTTTTTAATGTTCCGGCAGCTAATGCCACATATTGACATTTGAAGAGAAATAAGTAAACTCATGCTCAATTTGGTGTAGTGGTTAAGTGCGCGGACTCTAATCTGGGAGAACCGGGTTTGATTCCCCCACTCCTCCACTTGCACCTGCTGGATGACCTTGGGCAAGCCATAGTTCTCTCAGAGCTGTTCTTGAAAAAGAGCACTTTCTGTCAGAGCTCTCTCAGCCCCACCTACCTCTCAGGGTGTCTGTTGTGGGGAGGGGAAGGGAAAGGAGCTCTGAGACTCCTTCGGGTAGTGAAGGGTGGGGTATAAATCCAATCTCCTCCTCCTCCTCCTCCTCCTCCTCCTCTTCTTCTTCTTCTTCTTCTTCTTCTTCTTCTTCTTC
>NW_015172566.1:911670-922066 GCF_001447785.1 Gekko japonicus
TCAGCTCAATTAACTGGCAAACGCATGTGCATTTCTCAGGGCAGCGAATGCACTGAATAGTCTGCCTTCCTTGGCGTAGCTGACAATCACTGGAAGAAACGTGGCTAGTTCATCCTCCAGCTTCTGTATAAACGAACACTCACTTTACGGGAGATGAGTCACACCTATTACAGCTTAAAGACGGTCATGATCCAGAACACCACGTATGCCCACCCACCCGTAGATTACCAGAGTCAGATCCACAGACGTCTCCCACAGTATACTATCCAAGGCCTCTGGTTGTTAGGTCAGATCCATTTTATTTTGTATCACCCCATGGTGTACTATTCCAACGGACAACTACGGCCTTGGCTCAGCTCAATTAACTGTCAAACGTATGTGCATTTCTCAGGGCAGCGAATTCACTGAATAGTCTGCCTTCCTTGGCGTAGCTGACAATCAATGGGAAAAACGTGGCTAGTTCATCCTCCAGCTTCTGTATAAACGAACACTCGCTTTACGGGAGATGTGTCACACCTATTACAGCTTAAAGACGGCCATGATCCAGAACCCCACGTATGCCCACCCACCTGTAGATTACCAGAGTCAGATCCACAGACGTCTCCCACAGTATACTATCCAAGGCCTCTGGTTGTTAGGTCAGATCCATTTTATTTTGTACCACCCCATGGTGTACTATCCTAGAACTCCGGTTCATGGGTTAATGGCACGAGTCTTCATACCCACAGCATCCCTGCACAGTCAGGTAGCCTGTTATCTTTTTCATTCCATCTGTGGTCTCGAGCCCACGTCACCATGGCAACGCCTAATCCCATTAGACTGCACCTCGTGTGCTGTGACAAACATTCCCCCTTACCAATGGGTGCAAGGCATGTATCCTGACTGCTCTTTGCCACCCACCAAAAGCCTCTTCACCATGACCCGTCCCTTTACTACTTTTTCTCATCTTCAGGCTACATTCACATGAACAAATGGCAAACGGTGTTACGAGGTCTACGCTCTGCCTTACTGCTGTGAAAGGCACTGTGTGAGACCTTCCTTGCGAAGTGGAGTGTGTACTCTTGTACAACTGTGTAGCCACACCGTGGGCGCCTATCCCAGAGTTCCCTCTCACAAGCTTTTACAAACATACAAACAAACATAGCAACTACAGCTAGCAGAAAGGAAGCCTCTACCTGGATTATGTGCACATGAACAATCCAGAAGTGAGAGACACTCAACGTTAAAAACACAACTACTTATATGCTGCCTCTGAGCTGTAGCTCTCAAAGCAGCGAACAAGACCCACAATTAAGACTCGAGTACGAATGCTACGTAGGAGTTAAAACCATAAAGGATTTGTTCAGCTGAAATAATTGCTTGTATATACATGGTTGTACTAGAACAGGGATGATTAAAAAAAAAACCACTAGCATAGCAAGAAAACAGTGCACCAGTGGATTGTCTTCACACAATGCCAGACTCCCGACAAGCTTTTACAGAAATACAAACAAACACAGCAACTACAGCGAGCGGAAAGGAAGCCTCCACCTGGATTATGTGCACACGAACAATCCAGAAGTAAGAGACACTCAACGTTAAAAACACAACTACTTATATTCTGCCTCTGAGCTGTAGCTCTCAAAGCAGCGAACAAGACCCACAATTAAGACTCGAGTACGAATGCTACGTAGGAGTTAAAACCATAAAGGATTTGTTCAGCTGAAATAATTGCTTGTATATACATGGTTGTACTAGAACAGGGATGATTAAAAAAAAAACCACTAGCATAGCAAGAAAAAAGTGCACCAGTGGATTGTCTTCACACAATGCCAGACTCCCATTTCAAATGCAAGGTGGCTGTAGAACACACAGGAAGCCACGTTATAGCTGAATCGGACCATTGGTCCATCGAAGTCAGTACTGTTTACTCAGAATGCCAGTGGCTCTTCAGGGTCTCAGGCAGAGGCCTTTTACAGTAGGTGTACTGACAGCAATGCTGATTCTGTGAACTTGGGCAGATCATAAGAAGGGAGGGCAGGAAGGGTTGCCTCAGTGCTTAGTTCTTGCGGCCCTTTCTTAACACGCCCAGGGAAATGCCGATCGTCATGTTGGGGTCAGGAAGCAATTTTTCTCCAGGCCGTTTTGGCTGGAGACACTGGAGGATTTTTTGTTGTTGTTGTTGTCATCTTCTGGGCATGGAACAGTAGTCACTTGGGAGTGTGGAGGGGAAGGTATTTGTGAATTTCCTGCATTGTGCAGGGGGTTGGACTAGATGACCCTGGAGGTCCCTTCCAACTCTATGATTCTATGATTCTACTGCCTGGTCCTTTCAGCTGGAGATGGCAGGGATTGAACCTGGGACCTTCTGCATGCCAAGCAGATGCTCTACTCTCTGTGCCACGGCCCTTCCCCAATGCTTATGAGGGAAACAGCAGACACTTTTTAGATCTTTTAAAGTATTTGCTTCTTTATTGTCTTTCAAAAAAAAGAACCCCCATTAATTAATGCTTCCAGCATTAATCCTTCTCATCAGGCCAAAATGAATGTGAACACTTGAAAGTTGGCAGAGTTGCACGCAAGCAGCCTACGCCGAAAGAGGGAGAGATGCCGAATGACTGTCGCCATTGCGACCAATTCCACAATAAAAGCTAATCTCTAGTTACATGAAATATTCATAAAAGCAAAGTTGTAAATGAAAGCGCCAGCCCATAAAGTCTTATATAAGGAAACAGCCTAGAGAAGGAAAGCGTGTGCTGCTAATAAAAATACACACACACGCTATTTACAAATAATTGAAGATCCTAAAAGGAAGAACAGAATTGTCAAACAAAGGGAAGATTGTATCGTCCTTGGCAGCTCCTCGTTCTACGGCGGACCGTTTAAAAGCTCATCGCACACTGCGAGATGCGCAGAGCAGATTCTCGGGGCGCAGGGAGATGACACTACAAAAGCGAGAACGAAATCGTGCTGTCTTCCCCCCCCCCCATTCTAAGAGAGAGCATATACTCCGTGTGACAAACTCAGCGATATGAAAGCCTCCAAAGGCGAGTCGTGGGAAATTCAGCTGCAATCAATTCTACTATGGATCTCCTCGGAGATGCTGGACCCAAAGGGTCTTTTTCAGCCATTGGAAAAGAGAGCCAGCATGGTGTAGTGGTTAAAGTATCGGACTAGGGTCTGGGGAAACCAAGTTCAAATCCCCGCTCGTGCCATGGAAGCTTGCAGGGCGACCTTGGGCCGGTCACGCAAGCTCAGCCTCACAAGGTTGTCGTGAGGATAAAGCCGAGGAGAAGAGGTTCCTTCTTGGGTTCCTACTGGGTAGAAAGGTGGGATATAAACACAGTACACTAAAATAAATAAATAAAAGGTTTGATATGTGTCAATTCCCCTCTCTCTAGATCCCCAGTTGTTCATCAGCATCCAACTCGATATATACAAAACCGTTTTGCAGATGCTGTTTTAACTTTTTTCCCCAACAGGCAACATGCCCCTTTTATAACAACAACAACAACAACAGGAGGAGGAGGAGGAGGAGGAGGAGGAGATTGGATTTATACCCCGCCCTTCACTACCCAAAGGTGTCTCAGAGCGGCTTACAATCTCCTTCCCCTTCCCCTCCCCACAACAGACACCCTGTCAGGTAGGTGGGGCTGAGAGAGCTCTTGACAGAAACTGCTCTTTTTCAAGGACAGCTCTTATCAGAACTATGGCTTGCCCAAGGTCATCCAGCCAGGTGCAAGTGGAGGAGTGGGGAATCAAACCCGGTTCTCCCAGATTAGAGTCCGCGCACTTAACCGCTACACCAAACCGGTGTACTCATTTCCTTGTTATTTTCCCCAGTGTAGCTTTCCTCTGGATGCTTATCAGTTTGTCAGAACCTTTAGTTGTGGGATCAACAAATAAATTCAGAACCAAACCCTGCAAAGCCTGTATTTACTTTCATTTATTATTTTTAAAAAATCTTTATTTTTTTACATTATACCACCTCCTCTCCTGTACAGTTTCAGAGTTGCAATAAACGTTCCAACAATACACATCTAAACTTTAAAAGAGCACCAGCTAGTCAAATACAATAATAAAAGACTGATAAAACATCAATAAGTATAAATAAACTAATTCCTAGAGAGGAAGTCCATCAACAATTCACAAGTACAGGCGGTGGGGCATTTCCACAGATTTTAACCAAAGTCCTGCTGGAACAGAGCAGCCATACATGTCCTGCAGAACACAGGAAGATCCCGCAGAGTGTGGGCCTCATTGGGGAGTGGGTTCCAAGGAGGAAGAGCAACAACCAAGAAGGCCCTGGCCTCGATGGGAGATAAATGGGCAATCCAGAGGCCAGGCACCTGCAAGAAGTCCTGCTATAGTGACCAGAGGAGGCGTGGGGAATTAAACTGGAAGAGGCGGTCCCACAGGTGTGAAGGCTCCAGACTGTTAAGGGCACGATCACCAGTTCTGCATTCAAAAATCTTGAAACTTCAACTCTCGCACTGTAAGGTCAATAGTTCGGCAGTTTGAGACCCGAGTGCCGCATGACGGAGTGAGCTCCCGTCTCTGGCCCCAGCTCCTGCCAACCTAGCAGTTCGAAAGCAAGAAATTGCAAGTAGATAAATAGGTACTGCTTCGGTGGGAAGGTAAAAGCATTCCGTGAGCCTCGGCGTTTAGTCATGCCGGCCACATGACCACGGAAACGTCTTCGGACAGTGCTGGCTCTTCGGCTCGGAAACGGAGATGAGCACCGCAACCCTAGAGTCGGATTCGACTGGCTTTCGAGCAAGGGAAACCGTTACCTTTACCAGCTCTTTAGGACAACTAATATTTAAGTGTTATGGTGTTTTTATGAATGATTTTAACTGTATTTATATATGTACTTTTACTGAGCCTGCCTCGGTGGGGAGGGCGGGGTATAAACCGAATGAATTACAAAAAGAAATTAATGGGGGTTGGGAGAAAGAGCTACATGCCCGGACATAGGTGCACGTCTCACAGCCTTTCTTACGGCGGCTACCCAGTTGTTCAAGTACTTCAATGGATCGATAGAGAGCTGAAATACAGCCTCATCTAATCCAAGACCACTTTATTACTAGAGAAATCAAGACAGGAACTTCTTGTCATCTAACGGCTGGGGGGGGGAGAGAAAGAAAGCCATTTTGCTCTGTAACGCAGGCTGGCACTCATGCACCGCTAGCTAAGCCACATGGTACGGCGGAGTGAAATTGTGCAGGAGGAGGATTGGCAGTGATAGCCAGGAATAAATCTAAACTGTACTCGCCATTACAATAAAGAGATCTGAATCAGATTTGTTTTCCACCAATTCGGCTCCCTTTCCCCTTCCCGGGCCTTGCTTCGATGAGCCCAATTAAAGTCAGCGGAGTGAGCGAGGAAGCCTATTCCGCACTCAGGGGTGCAGTCAAACAGCTATTTTTATCAACTGAACATCTCGGCCCAAAGTAGGTAATTGCCAATTGGCCCGGCACTTTAAAAGCAGGGCTATTCTAGCTTCCTTTGAAGCACTTGAGTATTTATGCCTGCCTATGGCACAGTATCAGACCTGATGAGTAAATGGGCTGATTTGGAATGGCGATTTTTAATCTTCCTAATCTATATGCGAATGGTTTAATTGCACTGCATTGTCAGCTTCTTTGGGTAAGATCTGTGTAGCACCGAGTTACACAAGCGGTACAGAAGATGCCTACAAGCCATGCAGGAATAGAAGGCGCTAATCAAAATTCACTCTAAAGTGCTATGCATTATACATCGTTACCTTATCCCATTTTTAAAATGCATTGTATTATACATATTTATCTTACTCATTACCCATCCCTATATACATGCGGCATGTATTCCCGACTCTTAATATACGCAATATGGATATTCCGTCTCAGAAAGAACTCATGCATTAATGTTTAAATCTGACTCCTTTATGCAATCTAAGGGAAGTCCACCGACCACACACTTCATCTCTCAAAGCTACACGGGGATGGAAACGCAGACGTCGGCTGAAAGCCGAGAAATGGACTCCCTCGACAGTTCTCCTTTTCCTCTTGATCCACTGCTGTTCTCAAAACGTTTCATGAGGGAACTGCCCGTGCCGAAAGAACATGAGGTTGGAGGAGGGGGAGACCCATATTGTAGTTCTAAAAACATTTTGGAGATCCAAATGTTAATAAAAAGCACCTTTTCAAGGCCCTCGGTTCAGGAAGGTAGCTGTGCTTGGGGCTGCAACAGAAGAGCTGGATTCTAACCCAACTGCAACTTGATGACCAAGAAGATTTCCAGGGTACAAGCTCTTTCAAGAGTCGGGTAACAAATTGTTATCCAACAGAGAGGAGCTGTGGTGGCTCAAGTGGTTAAGACGCTGAACTGCAGGCTGTGGAAGGTCGGTAGTTCAGCAGTTCGAGACCCGGGTTGCCGCATGACGGAGTGAGCTCCCGTCTCTAGTTCCAGCTCCTGCCAACCTAGCAGTTTGAAAGCAAGAAATTGCAAGTAGATAAATAGGTACCACTTCGGTGGGAAGGTAACAGCGTTCCGTGCGCCTTGGTGTTTAGTCATGCCGGCCACATGACCACGGAAACGTCTTCGGACAGCGCTGGCTCTTCGGCTTTGGAACGGAGATGAGCACCGCAACCCTAGAGTCGGACTCAACTGGCTTTCGAGCAAGGGAACCTTTACCTTTATCCAACAGAGAGAGCTTTGACTCTCGAAAGCTTAGACCCCCAAAATTGTCTATTCTCTAAGGTGCTACTGGACTCAAATTCAGCTGTTGATAGAAGGGGCCATACAGGCCATCTAGTCCAACCCCCTGCTCAAGAGAAGCCAATGTTGCATCAGGCCAAAGGCCCATCCAGTCCAACGCTCTGTCACACAGTGGCCAAAAATGCCAGGTGCCATCAGGAGGTCCAGCAGTGGGGCCACGACACTAGAAGCTCTTGATAAGTATTTGTCCAGATGCTGCTTAAAGACTGCCAGGGAGGGGGAGCACACCACCTCCCTAGGCAGCTGATTCTACTGTTGTGCAACTGACTGGAAGAAACTGTAAAAAAGTTTTTCCTCATATCCAGCCGGTACCTTCCCACGCTTAATTTAAACCCATGATTGTGAGTCCTCTCCTCTGCTGCCAACAGGAACTGCTCCCTGCTGTGACAACCCTTCAAATCCTTCAAGAGAGCAATCCTGTCCCCCCTCAATCTCTTCTTCTCCAGACTGAACATTCCCAAGTCCCTCAGCCTTTCCTCAAAGGGCTTGGTCTCCAGGCCCCCGATCGACCTTGTCGCTCTTCTCTGCACCCGCTCCATTCTGTCCACATCCTTTTTGAAGTGAGGCCTCCAGGTGCAGCCTGACCGATGCAGTATACAGTGGGACTATGACAACTTGCAGTTTTGATGTTATGCCTCGGTTGATACACCTCAAGATTGCATTAGCCTTTTTTGTCACTGAATCACACTGGCTGCTCATATTTAACTTACGGTCCACCCGTACCCCAAGATCTTGTTTACACACACTGCTACCCAGAAGTGTATCCCCCATCCAGTGTGCGTGTTCCTCATTTTTGTTACTCAGGTGTAGAACTTGGCACTTATCCTTGTTAGAGACCATGTCATTCTCAGATACTGGTCCCTTCTTCAAATCCTCTGTGGCCCCTAAGTTCAGAAGGGATGAGACGCCATTGATGCTTTTGGCAAGGCCCACTCCCAATGAAGTCTTGCAGAGGTGCCCAACAGAAGAGACCCCCAACCTGAATGCTGATAGATGGAACTACAAAGAGCAAGACCTCCACAAAAGCACAAGCTCATATTGGAACAGGCAGGCTTTCAAATACTCAAGTTCCATATTGTTCAGGACTGTGGTTAAGAACTACCAGCGCTTCAAATTCTGCCTGGAAGCAAATGGAAGCCAGTGCTGGCATTTCAAAACTGGCAAGGTTATTTTCTTACGCAAGCCAGTAGTCTTGCCACAGAATTCTGGACTTGTTGGCATTTCCGGTTAGTCTTCAAAGATGGCCAAACTCCAAGAGCACTGCAGTAATCTGACCTGGATGTGTTCAGAACACAGGTAACTGTGGTCAGATCATGCCTTCCAAAGAAGACCCCAAGATGGCGCACCAACCAAAATTGGTGCTATATGTTACAAGTCCCAAGCCTCCATCTGCAGGTACACCTCTAATATCCTTCCTCCCAACTGGAATCCTTCAATCCCAACTGACTGGATGCATTACTGGTTAATAGTACCTCAGGTCTCACAATACAAGAACTTGTGGGCACTCAAAAAAATTGCTGAGCAGTCGGGTTAGAACAGATAAAAGGAAGTACTTCTTCACCCAAAGAGTGAGTAACACATGGATTTCACTGCCACAGGAGGTGGTGGCAGCTACAAGCATGGATGGCTTCAAGAGGGAATTGGATAAACATATGGAGCAGAGGTCCATCAGTGGCTCAGAAGGTATAGATAGGATCTCTCAGTCTGGGGCAAGTGATGCTCTGTCTTTTTGGTGCTTGGGGGGGGCAACGGTGGGAGGTCTCCTAGTGTACTGGCCCCACTGGTGGACCTCCTGATGGCACCTGGTACTTTTGGCCACTGTGTGACAGAGCGTTGGACTGGATGGGCTATTGGCCTGATCCCACACTGGCTTCTCTTATGTTCTTATGTGGTATGAACTTGAGTTTCCATTTATCGGCCCTTACATAACCCAATGCAACCGACAGACAGTAGGTTCAGAATGTCTACTGCCTTGCCTGATTCTGCTAAAATTGAGAAACAGAGCTGGGAACCAGCCGTATACTATTGAATCTTGACTCCAGATCTCTGAACCATCTCTCCAATTAGTGTCATGACTTACTCCCCCTCCCCACCGCCTCCACCCAAAATCATATACATTATTCAGGAGGAGGAAATCAATCTGAACTCAAATGAATCACTATATCTAACAGTAAAGTGTTCGATGCTTCCAGTCATGAAACACAAAATCTGGATTACCTATACACAAACTAGTCAGATTGGTGTGAGAGCCAGTCTGGTGTAGTGGTTAAGTGTGTGGACTATAATCTGGGAGAACTGGGTTTGATTCCCCACGCCTCCACATGCAGCTGCTGGATGACCTTGGACAAGCCATAGTTCTGTCAGAGCTGTTCTCTCAAGGACAGTTTTCTCAGAGCTCTCCCTGCCCCACCTGCCTCACAGGGTGTCTGTTGTGGGGAGAGGAAGGGGAAGGAGTTTGTACGCCACTCTGAGACTCTGAGTGAAGGGTGGGGTATAAATCCAATCTCCTCCTCCTCCTCCTCTTCTATTCAGGCAATTCCCAATGTATGCCAAAAAAAAAAAATCTTGGAAATTTGGGGCCGGGGTGGGATTTCCACACTCTCCCCCACCCCCATGATTCCCCAAAGGCCTCCAGAAAAATCTGTTTGCGAAGTTCAATAGTTCAGCTTTTTGTTCTACCAGAAACTCAATCCTTCCCAACATACTCTTTTAAAAATTCATTTAATAAAGCGGCCGCTGTCTATTTATAGAACCCCCCCCCCCCCCAATTAAGCTCAGAGTTATGAAAGGGTGGAGAACAGGCTGCGAAATTCCTCCAATGTTTTCAATTCAAAACATTGAAAAATGTTTTCAATTTAAGATCACAGCAACCCACCACTGGGAAAATGGCTGCATGTGTGCAGACACATTAAAATCTTTTTATTTCACAAGCAGCCTGTTTCTTTACATTGCTTTACATTACTTAACATCAGTCTGTTTCTTTAGGTGTTTCTTTAGGCCTTCCAGTTTGATTCGCTGGTGGGTTTCCAGAGAGACAGCAATATAGATACAGGTATCTACGAACAGCATAGACACACATGAACCAGAAGGCACTTTTCTAAAAGGATTTGGTGCCACGTGCTTGACCGTTTGCCCGGTGGAGTTATTTCGAATGCCTGGGGATCCAACATAGATACAGGTATCTACGAACAGCATAGACACACATGAACCAGAAGGCACTTTTCTAAAAGGATTTGGTGCCACGTGCTTGACCGTTTGCCCGCTGTACAAGTCACTACCCTTAACACCCGACTTGTAAAACACGTTGTGGTATTTTACTCTAAACACAACCAAATCTGGAGAGGGACTGCACATCTCGTATGCGCCTGGGAGTACTACTCAGCATGTGCGGCCTGTGCTCTGCCACTGAGCTATGAAATAACAGATATTCTCATTGCCCGAGATGAAAACATAGCTAATTTTTGTCTTCACCTTAGCTGTTCCTCCATATCCAGACCGCATATGAACTCCTCCCCCCCAGGGGTCGTTTCGTAGAAAAAGAGCTAGGGGAACTCATTAGCATAACTCATTAGCATATGCCACACCCCCTGACATCACCGGAAGTGTGTCATAAGGCCACACCCCCTGACATCACCGGAAGTGTGTCATAAGGCCACAC
>NW_015172566.1:922325-932224 GCF_001447785.1 Gekko japonicus
AACGGACCCGGCCACTGCCGCCGGCCATGCAGCTCCACTGCCGAGACCCATGAGGGGCCCGGCGGTGGACCTGCAAGGCCGGCGGGAGTGCAAGGAAGCCCCACGCAGGCCCTCCCTGGCCCCAGGCAGGCAGGGGTGGGGAGAGGCAGGGAGGAAGCAACTCTTCTCCTGGCTGAATGAGGGCCAGAAATGGGGCGGCCGGAAGCAGGGGGCGGGGCTTCGTCATGTACCCCGCCCCCGTACCTCACCCGGAGGAACTGCGATCCCCCCGAAATGACCTCTGCTCCCCTCACCCCCAAACGTTGCTAGCAAAGAATTTAGGGAGAGGTTCAATCCCCGCCAGTGTTCCCTCTAAGCTGAGTTAGTGTGAGCTAGCTCACAGTTTCTTAGCCTCTGGCTCACACATTTTTGTCTTCGCTCAGGCAGGATGGCTCCAGAGCAAACTAATTTATGCAGCAGCCAAATCGCTCGCTCACAACTTTAATGCCAGCAGCTCACAAAGTAGAATTTTGGCTCACAAGACTCCACAGCTTAGAGGGAACATTGATCCCCGCCATCTCCAGTTAAAAGGGTCAAATAGGAGGTGATGTGAAAGACCTTTCTCTGCCTGAGAGCTTGGAGAGCCGCTGCCAGTCTGAGTGGACAATACTGACTTTGATGGACCCAGGGTCTGGTTCAGTATAAGACAGTTTCATGTGTTCATGCGAACACTCTATCTGGTGGAGGAAACTGAATGGTTAAATTTGCGTATTCTTACAAGCCTTGCTCTTTTTACTGAAAACCTCACTGAATAAAATCTGCAAGTGTCTCTCCACAGAATGTATCTATTCATAACATCCTTCACCTCCTGTGGGGAGAACTCTACATTAATCAGCAAGTGGTAGTGTCTGTGTTTTGTATAAGTATTCATAATGGAAAGCTTGCTGCGTGTGACACAATAACAATCGCCTGAAAAAAGTCTGCATGCTGTATTTTTTTAATGTGAGCAACAGACCTTTTATCTGATCCTGCTGCATGTAGTTTATCACGCACGTAATCCGTGCAATATTTTTTTGCTTTAAAGTACACTCTACTACCAAGTGTTCCAACTTATATCTATGGAATACTGAAGTGGGGGGTTTTGCAACACAGTAGTGGCACCGCATCGATACGTACGGTGCCCTTTGGATGTCCAACTTTTTCTATAAACAGCCTATTGATTTAAGTAGCTGTGCTGGTAATGGAGATGTCTGATTGGCTATAGCCTTCTGCTCCACAGGATCATTCGGCTGCGATGCAAAATGGTATCCGTGACTAGCTGAAATGCTGTGAGACTTCAGACATGTGCGACCGACATATCAGGCGAGAAAACAAGCAGCCCGGACTTCATAGCTTGACATGTGGTCTTTGAATTCGGCCTTGTGCCTCTCTGCAGCATTCCCCTATTGCCAGACTGGAATTTAGGATCTGAACAGGAAAGCGACAGTTCAGGAGATCTCCAGGTGTTGGCTGTAGATCTCCTGCTATCACGGCTGATCTCCAGGCTACTGAGATCAGTTCCCCTGAAGAAAATGGCTGCTTTGGAAGGTGAATTCTGTGGCATTATACTCCACTGAAGGGGCTGCGGTGGCTCATGTGGTTAAGACGCTGAACGGCAGACCGGGAGGTCGGCAGTTCAGCCGTTCGAGACCTGAGTGCTACAAGACGGAGTGAGTTCCCGTCTCTGGCCCCAGCTCCTGCCAACCTAGCAGTTCGAAAGCAAGAAATTGCAATTAAATAGGTACCGCTTCGGTGGGAAGGTCACAGCGTTCCGTGCGCCTCGGCGTCTAGTCATGCCGGCCACATGGCCACAGAACCGTCTCTGGACAGCGCTGGCTCTTCGGCTTGCAAATGGAGATAAGCACCGCATCCCTAGAGTCAGTTCGACTGGCTTTTAAGGAACGGAAACCTTTACCTATACCCCACGACACCACTTTGGTGTAGTGGTTAAGTGCGCCGACTCTAATCTGGGAGAACCGGGTTTGATTCCCCACTCCTCCACTAGCACCTGCTGGATGACCTTGGACATAGCTGTTCTCGAGAAAGAGCAGTTCTCAGTCACTCAGCCCCACCTACCTCACAGGGTGTCTGCTGTGGGGAGGGGAAGGCGGTTGTAAAGCCGCTCTGAGACTCCTTTGGGTAGTGAAAGGTAAATCCAATCTGTTGAAGTCCCTCCCCTGCCCAAACCCTTCCCTCCTTAGGCTTTCCCCCCCCCCAAAATCTCCAACTATTTCCCAACCCAGAGTTGGAAACCCTAACTGGAAACCACCACTTTCTCCATCTTCCCTGGGAGCAGGCACTGTGTACCTAAATCCTCCCCTTTTGAATACGCCCAGCAAGCCTCTCCTTAAATAAGATGCAGCGTTTGTGCTTTCCCAATCAGTGAGCCAAAAAGAGAGTTCTTCGAGATCTCAGGGGCACCCGTACATAATTTTTCAAAGTGCTGAGAGGGTATAAACAGGCTGCCTATAGCTATGAAAAATTCAGATACTCTGCACAAAAGTTATTTTTAAACTGTACTCATTTCAGGCCTTTCCAACATTAATAATCACATGCAAGCAAATGTATGCCAACATACTTCTCAAAGACCACTGCTAACCTAAACATATAATTTGCTAAAATCTTCTGCGTTTAGTGGAAAATATCGAGATTCAGCAAATACTGAAAAAGATTAACAGAACCACATATACAATTATTTGTTACTTCTACTTAGATTTGCTTCCAAACATTTTTCAGAACATCTTCACATAAGGTTTTCAAACAGGCCCCAAATGGCAACACATCATTTCCAAAGTCACACATTTAGCCTTTGCTAAACCAGGAACTTACCAGGGTTATTTTAAAAAATAACAGCTGATATAACTGCAAAATATAATTAAGCAAGTGCAGCCCGGAGACGGGAATAATACACTTCACATGACTCGATACTGGTACTGCTAGGGCGTTAGATCGAAATCTTGTGCAAAGGACCTACTACTTTACTTCAATCAACTCTGCCAGTAGCATCCAAACAGAGGAATCAAATTGTATTCTTGTCACTGCCAGTATAAAAGCTGCGTTTCCGTAACTAGATGAGTGCTTTATTTTTCGGCTAAGTGGACAGGAAAGAAGAAGGGATGCTGGGGCTAGGCTTGGCAGAGTAACACAGCTATCTCCAAACAGTAGACACGGGGTAGAGGGAAACACAACCCTTATTAACTCACCCAGAACTGCTAGCTGTTGAAACTCCGGTGTCGTCAAAGCCAGGCTTATCTCCAACTCGAGCCTTCAGCTTCTACCCATTAATCATGTACACTCAAACATAACAATGACAGGAGGACACACTGTGCTCCTTCCTTCCCCACTTCGATGAGATGAGAGAGGCTGCAATCGCCGAATGCTCAATCGGGAGCAGACTCGGTCCCTGCTCACTAACAAAAACAGCCCAATGCTCGACGCAGGTGTCTGTGAGTGACGGAGATGGCCTACTTCCAAGGCAACGCTGGGCCGTAAATCAAATCTTAAAAAGCCACAAACCTGCAATAAGCAAATCAGGGCTGCTATATATATTTATATTAATATGAGGCAGCTATTTGCAACTCTTGACTGAAGTACATACCCAGGCTTTTATAGTAGTGATGGATGTGTAAAAAGATGATAATAATAATCTATATATCTAAAATGTGGATATCTATATCTGCACTTCGGGGGCACTTGGGGGGCAGGGAGAGGTTTGTGCACACGTGGGCCAGCGCCGGGGCTCGCTACGGAGAGGGGGGAGGGGGGAAGAGACGGGCTCACATCGGAGGGGGGGAAGAGAGACTGGGGGGGTGGCGAGCCAGGGGTGAAGGAGACGGGGAACCGACGGGAGGGGGGAAGCTTACCTGGTTCTTCCTCCTCCGCCTGTTGAGTTCCTCCCCCACTCCCGCGAGTTTCGCGGGTCTTTCTCTTGTAATAATAATAATGATGATGATGATGATGATGTTTGGCTGCTATTGGCGTCTCTGTCAAGTTTTAGTAGGATGAAGGGCGGTGAAGCCATGGCTCAAAGGGCGCAGCCAACAGATGAGGCCTTCTGGGTGAGTTAATAAGGGTTGTGTTTCCCTCTCCCCTGTGTCTACTGTTTGGAGATAGCTGTGTTTTTCTACCAACAGGCAAGCCAGTTTGGTGTAGTGTTTAAAAGCAGCGGACTCTAATCTAGAGAACCGGGTTTGATTCCCCGCTCCTCCACATGCAGCTGCTGGTGTGACCTTGGGCCAGTCACAAGTTCTCTGAGAGCTGTTCTCTCAAGAGCAGTTCTCAGTCAGAGTTCTCTCAGCCCCACCCACCTCACAGGGTGTCTGTTGTGGGGAGAGGAAGGGAAGGGGACTGTAAGCCGCTCTGAGACTCCGAGTAAAGGGCGGGGTATAAATCCAATGAAGTCCGGGGCATAAATCCAATAAGTCCAATGAAGACAGGAGGGCCTGGCATGATGTGGTCCATGGAGTTGTGAAGAGTCAGACTCGACTGTGTGACTGAACAACAACAACAAATCCAATCTCTTCTTCTTCTTCTTCTTCTTCTCAGATGGCAACACCACTAAAGCAATGGGGAGCACCAATGGTCCCCGAGGCCTAGAGCCCAATGAAGGAAGGCAAAGGAAAGGCATAGAAAGCCAGAGTAAACACTGCACCAAAGGGGACTATAACCAGATCTGGGGCCGCTCTAGTCAAAGCTGGGATGGACAGTAAGCTAAAGTCAGACCATGCCACAAACAGAAGCCAGAGGCCCAGAAGGAAGCTGCCAGAGTCAAGGAGGAGGAAGAGTCCTGCTCCACGGATGACAGAGGGCCAATAGCAAGTGTGCTGCTGAGCCTCCAAGACAAAAGTCCCAGACTTGCAGCTTGGACAGGATTGCCGGAAGATCAAAAGATCTACAAAACAGCTACCCCAACCTGAGAAATGGAGTCCCAAGTGACTTTTTTGTGGGGAGGGGGGGGAGCAAAACCGTCTGTCGCCTGAGATCCACCATCACGCAGTTTTAGCTCTTATGTTTTTTTAAAAACCTTTTGTATGTTTCTGCTGAACTAAGCAATGCCCCCTTTTGACAGGGCAGAAACACTTAACAGGGACAGCCAGCTGACCTCTCGCAGTCTCGTTCCTGAAATGGAAACACTTAAAAGTTCCAAGCCGATGGTTTCTTAATGGAAAAATTAACGCACTCTGATATATGATTCTTCAGTGTCCTCCAAGCTGTTCTGCATTTCAGATTAATTTGTTTAGGGCCCCCCCATACAATGAGGAAAACTACATTTTTCATACAAGCTTAACTGGCGACGAATAGTTTAAGAGCAGCTCAGGCGCAATTAGCTGTTTTCCTGTTTAGCATACTTTACTGCAGCATTTTTCACATAAGCTTACATGACTTATGAATAGCTGGCGGGCCATGGGGGGGAAAAACCCCAACTTGTACCTGACTCAAAGTAGCCCCGGTTGCTATTAAAGTACCTGTCACTCATATTGCCATGGTTACAAGTTATTTTTGTTTTAAACCCTTGAATATTTCAAAATCAATGTCTTATGATTAGGGGGGGGGAACCAGTGTAACAGATTCATCACCATTTTTCACTCAGCTTTTCCTAACTCTCAGGGTTCCCTCTAAGCTGAGTCAGTGTGAGCTAGCTCACAGTTCTTTAGCCTCTGGCTCACACATTTTTGCCTTAGCTCAGGAAGGATGGCTCCAGAGCAGACTAATTTATACAGTAGCCCAATCGCTCGCTCACAACTTTTATGCCAGTAGCTCACAAAGTAGAATTTTTGCTCACAAGACTCCACAGCTTAGAGGGAGCGTTGCTCTCCACCACCAGTTTCATACAGCTAGGAAAAGCTGAAGGCAGCAGGAAAAGAGGAGGACCCACCATGAGATGGATTGACTCAATCAAGGAAGCCACGGCCCCCAGTTTGCAAGACCCGCGCAAAGCTGTTAACGATAGGACATTTTGAAGAAGAAGAAGAAGAAGAAGAGATTGGATTTATACCCCGCCCTTCACTTGGAGTCTCAGAGCGGCTTACAAGCTCCTTTCCCTTCCCCTCCCCACAACAAGCACCCTGTGAGGTGGGTGGGCCTGAGAGAGCTCTTGACAGAAACTGTTCTTTTTCAAGGACAGCTGTGCCAGAGCTTGTGACTGACCCAAGGTCACATCAGCAGGTGCAAGTGGAGGAGTGGGGAATCAAACCCGGTTCTCCCAGATTAGAGTCCGCACACTTAACCACTACACCAAACTGGCTATTTTGGAGGATAGTCATAAGAACATAAGAGATGCCAATGTTGGATCAGGCCAAAGGCCCATCCAGTCCAACACTCTGTATCACACACTGGCCAGAAATACAAGTGCCATCAGGAGGTCCACCAGTGAGGCCAGGACATTAGAAGCCCTCCATTAGAAGTCATTCATAAGGTCACTGTAATTTATTTATTTTTTTAATACCCAACTCTCCCCACCGAAGCAGGCTCAGGGTGGTTTACGTAAAAATTAAAACAACTGAAAACAGAGCATTTATAAAACCATCCATAAAGTGCTAGTATACAATGTTATATAGCGATGGCGAAACATAATAACAAATCATCTTGGTAACAGATCAATCATAATGGGAGTACAGTCAACACTGGTGTTAGAGCTATCATCTTGGTCCGTTCGTGCCGGCGAAGCACAGGCTGCCGATGGTGGTACTAGGGCACAGAGTCTTAAACTTCTATTCAGCTATTTGGTGCGGCTCCTTGGTCAAATGCCTGGTGGAAGAGCTCCGTCTTGCAGGCCCTGCGGAACTGTAAAAGGTCCCACAGGGCCCTAATGTCTTCCAGGAGCTCATTCCACCAGCGCGGAGCCGCCACTGAGAAGGCCCTGGCCATAGCCAGCCTGGCATCTTTGGGACCCAGGAGGGCCAGACAGTTAACTCAGAAGCAACTTCACACCAGTTTGGTGGAGTGCGCGGACTCTAATCTGGGAGAACCAGGTTTGATTCCCCACTCCTCCACTTGCAGCTGCTGGATGACCTTGGGCAAGCCACAGTTCTGCCAGAGCTGTTCTCTCAAGGACAGTTCTGACAGAACTCTCTCAGCCCCGCCTACCTCACAGGGTGTCTGTTGTGGGGCGCGGAAGGGAAAGGAGTTTGAAAGCCACTCTGAGACTTCGAGTGAAGAGGGGGTATAAATCCAATCTCCTCCTCCTCTTCTCCTCCTCTCTCTCTCTCTCACACACAGAAATCTGAAAGGAAATAAGTACCAGTGTTCCCTTCTCCATCCAGTAACTGCTACACTGTTTGACATCGAGCTTCCCGTTTACTGATCTGCTTTCTCAAAGGAACGGCTTCAAGAGGCAGATCAAAAGAAAAGAATTCAGGCAGGATTATTCCAATCAGGCGAAGATCACTTTCAAGGTACTCCACCTACACTTGACAACTAACAATAATTATTGAACAATACGGGACTCCAACATCTGCTCAGAAACACGCACACCTCCCCCTACTGTTCTGCATTTTTAAAAGCCCCTCCAAAATCTCAAGTCATGGGGGCTGTTGTCATTGAAATACAAAGGAGGCATCTTCTTCGGAGCTGGCAAAACTTTTGAACAAGGTTGACAAGTGAAGGATGCAATGCTAAAAGCACAAACAGAGTATATGTTAACAATAGGAGTTTGCCGAATGGGAGCCACTGTTCATTAACTTCTTATAGTTAAGGCCTCCTCCTTTAAAAAAAAAGTATGACCTTGGTCAAGACCAAAAGTAGAAGCAGGAGGGATCCAACAACAATGTCAGCTTTTTAGGTGATTATTTACTCCACTGATACCCTGCCTTTCTCCCCATGGGGGACCCAAAGGAACTTACAACATCCTCTCCTCATTTTATCCCTACAACAATCCCATGTGGTACGTTAGGCTCAGAGTGTGCGACTGGCCTATGATCACCCTATAAGCTTCCATGGCAGAAGAGGGATTCAGACCTTAAAGGTAAGCCGCCCTGAGCCCGCTTGCGGGGAGGGCGGGGTAAAAATATTTAAATAAATAAATAAATAAAAGGTCAAGGTTTCCCTTGCTCGAAAGCCAGTCGAATCCGACTCTAGGGGGTGGTGCTCCTCTCCAAGCTGAAGAGCCAGCACTGTCCGAAGACAACCTTAACCCAACACTAACCACTGTACCACACTGGCTCTCCAGTCTCCTTAATAATCGACGGATTGACATTATGTGACTGAACCCTTAGCTCTCACACACCCTTTCTTCTGGTATGCTCAGACTATTACTATTTGCTTTCTATTTAGTTCAAAGCTTAGCTTGATGTTACATACCTGCAACAGCAAACGCATTTCAACTCGTGGTTGGCATTTCTGACCATGGCAGAAAGTACAAAGTGTACTGTCTGGGCCCGGCAAAAGCATGCCAGGACTCCACAGGGCCACTGGACAAGATGATGATGAAGAAGAGGAGATTGGATTTATACCCTGTCCTTCACTCAGAGTCTCAGAGCGGCTTACAAACTCTTTTCCCCTTCCCCTGCCCTCCCCACAACAGACACCCTGTGAGGTAGGTGGGGCTGAGAGAGCTCTGACAGAAAGTGCTCTTTTTCAAGTACAGCTCTGACAGAACTATGGCTTGCCCAAGGTCATCCAGCAGCTGCAAGTGGAGGCGTGGGTAATCAAACCCGATTCTCCCAGATTAGAGTCCGCACACTTAACCACGACACTGTACTGGCTGATCCCACCTGACCGCCCAGTTCTGGCAGTGGGGGCTACCCCCCCTCAGGACAGCCCCAACAGAAGACCCACCGGGCCAGCTTACCCCAGCTGCAGGGGAACAAGGTGGCGAGGTTGAGGACGGGACAGCAGGAGGCACCGGAGACCAGCTGGAACTGGTGGTGCCCGGGACAGTCACTTACAAAATGGGAAGGGGTCACTGTCATTCTTTTGATTCTGGGACCCCTCAACTTCCATACCCCTCAGGTTGTAGGGCCAAAGCCACTCCCCCACCATCTGTTGTGGGGAGGGGAACTGGGAGCGGTGCTACAGCTGTTCGAAACCCACCGTGGCCAGGGTGAGCACCTGGCCCTAGTCCCACCCAAAGACATAAAATCTGAGCAAGAGTCCAGTAGCGTCTCATTAAAGGTTAACAAAATTTGTGGCAGGGTATGAACTTTTGTGAGTCACTACTCGCTTCTTCAGACACTCTTGATCTTTTCTACTGTTACCGTCAGACTAATAATACAGCTACCCATCTCGATAAAATCTGAGATGACAACAGAACAAAGCATCGCTTAAAAAAAACCCAAAAAAACCAACCCTCCAGGTGTGGACATAAAACATTTACTACCCAAGGAGTTAATTACTAGGCATTTGCTTATAAACCTGTACAAAATAATAGATGGGCCCTTGATTGCACAATCTCCTTCAAGCTCTATCCATCAAGATGCACAACAGTACGTAAAGCACAGCTCAGCTCACGTGACCCAAACTTGAGGACCAAATCCTGATACTACAAGCACAAAGTAAGAGTGAACACGAAAATTTTAGAGGAATGAAATCGGCACATTATCATATATTGAAGGGGGGGAGGAGAGGAAGGAGAAGGAGAGGAAAACCCCCCCACCAGAATATGAATAAACTAGGCAAGTGGAAGTCAAAGAGAATCCTAACTAGCTATTGATCCAGAGGAGGTAAGCTCATGCTGAGGGACACAAATATTGGCTATATTTATTAACATGAGCAAATAAGTCCCCCTCAATTCCCGTGCGTGTGTCCGTCTTTCATTTAGAGAAATGAACTACCAAAATCAATCTGTTGATAAGGGTTTGTTCGTAAATCTGCCACCGGGAAAACACTACGAGAATTACCTCTGAGATGACAGTATCTGATTCTCAAATACTTTTGCATTAATC
>NW_015172566.1:932278-955414 GCF_001447785.1 Gekko japonicus
GCGACATATTTGTGATCAAGGACAACGCTGATGAGCTCTTATGAGATGTGGGAGGCAAGACTAAATCGGAGAGCAGAAGAGCATTATTATTATTTTTTGGGATGCCAAAGGTGGCGAATTTCTTTCTGCATCAAACAGAAAATAGTTTTGTTTTCAAGGATTTATCTTCTAGCGTCCTTTTGAGCAACATTACTTATTTTGATGAGGGAACTGGTACACAGAGAAAGCAAGAGGGCCCACTACCACTACCAAGGCCGTAAAGTAACCTAAAATCAAAGGACTTTAAAACTATCACTTAAGAAATTTGTTTCCTACGCTAGGATTTGGACGGATTTACAAAAAAAAAACCCCAAAACCCTTAAAGAATATTTGACAGAGGTTTATCAAATTATGTGCGTGTCAAGAAATGGAATGGAAAGTCCTTTGTTTTCACCACCACACCCGAGAATTTAGTCACCCAGTAAAGATGATTTGCAGCAGTATTAGGAGATGCAAAAGAAAAGACTTGTTCATAGAATGGATAATTTAAGGAATGTACTGCCATTATCTCAGCTTGCTTTAAAGGGAACTACAATGATAAAATGGAAAAAAAGGTCTATCAACGGCTACTGTCCATCAAAAAGGTAAAGTTTTCCCTTGCTCAAAAGCCACTCTTATCTGACTCTAGGGGGCGACTTGAAGGCACTTTTCACCACCATGGTGGCTAAGATACAGGAGGCCCTCAATTTAAGCCTCACCTCTGCCACAAACTCACAACATGGCTTCTGGCAAGCCACTTGACTCACTCTCAGCCTCAGTTCCTCGTCCGTAAAGGATTCCCAGAAAGTGCAAATTAAATGTTTCGGACACTGAAAAGAGCTAGAGGCCTGTCAAATACTATTACGTTTAAACAGCTGTTTTTAGATGCTCACTGTACTCAGGCACATCTTTTCCTCCCCTTACGCACTAAGTCCCAGGAGTTCTCAAGGTGCTGAAAAGAACGGTAGGATTTTATACCTCAGTTTTCTCTACCTCAAGTCTCAAAGCGGCTTACAATTGTCTTTCCCTTCCTCTCCCCACAGCAGTCATCTTGTGAGGTAGGTAGGGCTGAGAGAGTTTTTAAAAAATGTTTTACTTTATGTATTTATTTTTATTTATTTATTTGATTTGTATGCCGCCCTCCCTGTAAGAAAAATATCAAGAAAAATATGCAAAAATAGCATCAATCAGTGACAAAACATCAATCAGTGACAGAACATCAACAAAACATCATCAACACCACAGTTGAAATTCCTATACTACAAAGCAGACCTCAATAATACCTTATACAAAACTTAATAGTTACTGTGGCGTCCTCTTATTAGGGAGGACTGGTTTTCTCTTTAAATTTATACTTTGTGTTCATAAATAGGGTAGATTCGGCTGCCACCAGGAATTTAAACAAATTCCAAATCTTTTCTCATTAGCTGTTGGTAAAGTGACCTCGAGTCTGGGCTTTTCAAGGGTCTCTGTGGTCCTGAGGGAGGAATGAACTGAATTCTGGAACTCAAAAAAATGTGATTTATTGAATAAAATTTTAAACATAAATAAGTTGTCTGTTGATTATAACTGTTTAGGGGAAGAGAAACTGGAAAAATTGTCTGTCAGGGTATCACACACAGTCTTTGGTCTCAAGAGCCTTCTCTATTGAGAATCTCCTTTTCAATAGACCCTCACTCTGGCTAAGCTCTTTATTTTGTGCTTAGTTTTCTTTTAAACTTTAGGATGTCTCAGATCCTTCTCATAACTCTTCCACATTTAAACTTTCAACAACATTTTTTCACAAAGCACTCTGTCCTCTTTCTCTGACAGACTGACTAACTCCCATTCAAAACTCAAAACTCCAACTGAAAAGCTTCAAGACACACACCCACTCATTCCAAGCAACCCCCTCCCACACTCTGCCATCCACCAATCACATCACACTAAGTTTCTCTCAATCATTCTACTCTGCTATCACTGCACTCCAACCAAACATTTAAAGACACAATCTCACTAAAAACAAGGAATCATTACAGTTACATTAACGATATAAATTTGAAATAACAATGATTGCTAAAGGAATATGCGGAATCTACATTCTTTAAAAGTTTTTCCGATACCCGGTACCACTTATTCAGGAAGTTTGACTCAAACATAGGATACTCACATGACCTCTTAACATCCACTATTTTATCAAAAATTATACAGTCCCACAGACACATATACCACTCTTTTACCCTAGGAAGCTGGGAGGCCTTCCAATGAGAGGCAATTACTTTTTAAGCTACCAATAATAGTGTTGCATTTTTTGGGGTATGTTGGGAATGTCTAAGCCAGACAGGCCTGACTTGAGCTAAGAGAGTTCTGAGAGAACTGTGACTGGCCCAAGGTCACCCAGCAGGCTTCATGTGGAGGAGAAAGCAGATCAATTGTTTTGAAAATTGTAGGGGCTACAAGGGCAGTAAGCTAACCCCCACGTAGTGCAGATTAAATGAATAGTGTGCTGGGGGGGGAACACTCACACCACAACAATGAGGGGACCACTGCCAAGGGAGACCATGTGGTTCAGTGACCACAGAGTTTTAGATTTCCATCCATCACATCCATCATCACAAACACTTGCACATTATGGTGCCAAATTGAAAAGTAAGATCTCTGTGCGTATCTGCTTTTATTTAAAATTAAAGCACTATTGTTAAATGGTGGCTGGCCCAACGTAAACCAATATCTTGGTCTACTGTTTGCTCGTCTGTTATTATTTAACCGAAGTTCTCTCCCAATCTTATTTAACAGCAACAGTAAATTTGATCTGATTCTGGGTGGGGAGAAAAAATTAGGACATGATCGATGAAGCACAATCCAATAATCATGCCTGATTTCAGGATTCAATTATCGAGCCACAGTTTACAGCCCAACGCTTGCTGACGACAATGTGATAAACAATTCCAATTAGCCATTCCACACACAGAAGGTTATGTTTGAAAGTCTGGAACAGAAGTTGTCTGCGGGAAAGGTTTTGAAAGTGCAAGTTCTTCACGGTCCCTATGGCTGAGGAGGCTTGTTTCTAACGGACCCCCTTGCACAGACAAAGTTTAATATGCAAAATGCAAGGAGCGGCTTATGATGAGGAAAATGATTAATTGACCTTTTACCAAGGTGCAGCAATCACTGAAAGTATTACCTGATCACATGGTATTGCAAGCTACTTCAGAACGCTAAGCAGAGCTTTATGATTCTGGGCAACGGGACAAACCTTTCTTCCCATTCACAGCCAGCGATAGGAATCCCGTGAGTTCGTTCTGGAGTATTACAGAACCTGCCCCACGAAATTTAAGGACAAGTCGCCCGAACTCTGCCGCTCCCCACATTTGGCAGTTTCTCGGTCACTCCCGCTGGCAGATCTGCACACCTATCCCTCCGACCATTGTAAATCCTTAGTCCAGAGACGTCTAGGTGATTCCAAGAAAGTGCTTTGAAAGAGATTTAACTCTGGCAGTGAAAGAGATGCAGGGGGGAAAGGCAGCCCGTTACGTAGAGCCATATTTTAATTGGCAGTAGCATTAGGGAAATAAAGTCTTTGGTCATTTCTTTGTGCAAGACCCAAGAACCATTACAGTTCAAGCCAGGGCACGTCCTCTCCGGGATAAAAGCTGAAAGCTGCCCTACGCAGGACTATTTGGAATCTGCTGCAGAAATTGCAATGCGCAGAGCCCCCTAAAGGCCACTCAATTACAAGTATGCACAGGAATGTGGCCTGAGATGAAGCATCCACCGCAGCCACCTGTTATTTATCCTCCGTAGCCGCAGACACAATCGAGTAACAGAGCATTCATTTTGTGGCCGAACACCTTTGCTCCGAACGTCTAAGCCTCAGAAAAATGCAGCCTGAGATCCTGCTTCTAATATTTTAATCCAATTGATTCGCGCGCTCCATGCCTCATTTCGCAAGGCTAACATGGCTGCCTAGACTTCAGTTTCCAGGAGGCTGTGAGAGCAGGCGGGATTTTTTTTTCAAAGGCTGCCTTTTTTTTGAAGTCTGGAAGGGGAAACCAGAGGAGCGGAGGGCGACAAGAGTTTCTTTACTTTTGGAAGAAGCCTCTGGAAGGGGAAATTAATCGCATAAAAAGGAAGCAGAGGCAAGACTTGCATCCCTTAAGATCCTAAGTAACTTGCTGGAAAATTGGAAAAAGATTAAAATTCTAAGTGTACAAACGCACATCGGAGCCTGGAGGCAGAATGGATTTTCAAGCCTTACGTGCCACCCCCAAATGAGCTATAGTCACACTCGGTGTTAAGCACATTTTGGCTTCGAATCTCCTAAGCTGATCATCGAAGGGTTTGCAATGGGGGGGTGGGGGTGGGGTGGGTTAACTAACTGGTCAATTAGCCCACGCCGGCTCAATTTTTTAAGTGCCGCACAATATGCAACTTCACACACACAAATCACCTTGGAATAATAATGCAGCTTGCTAGGCCGTCATTGGTCACGTCGGTCCGTTAAGGCAATTATGAAAAAAAAACCCTTAACTTGTGTTCATTTCTAATTTCTTGGAAGCAGTTGTTCCAGGTAAGTTGCGCCTCCCACCCTCGCCGAGGCAACTTGCCACGTTTAAGGCAATAGACCCTGTCCTAGGCCCGCCTGCAAATATGCAAGCTGTGCTTCCAATTTGCAAAGTGCAGCCGTGTGCAGAGGGAGTGGGAAGGAAATCTTTTGCTGCAAAAAAAAATTATTTCCTGCGTGGAGGCTCCCTGAATAAAAATGGCAAACTCGAGAAGTGGTTTTGTTTGGTACATGTCGAAGCAAAACAAGTCACTCAATCATTCCGATTCCGTTCGAGATGCAATCAGGGACGCCAAAGGCAAAGGACTTCTCCGAGTCTTGTAAACACAATCTAGAAAATGTAAAGGAGGCGCCCTCAACTGGCCAGAAATATTTCTGCAGCTGAGAACTCGTTTTCCTGAACCTTCTCGTAAATTGCGACCCTTTCAAGAGTAATGCTTCAAGTTAATTAATCAGCTCAGAAATGACTAAAGCAGCTCAGTTGTCATCCCTTCAAGACCATCCCAGGGAGAAAGTGTCATTTAGACACATGCGGCCCTTGCCAGAATTTTGTCTAAACATGGCAACTGAGAATTATAAACCAATGACCGTCACCAGGTGGTGGTAAATTCAAGTGTTTGAGACTATACTGGCTCAGAGATTTTACAGGACTATAAACACGACGCGGCGCTTTCACTGTTCAATACCAACAGCTGCAATTAATTAAAAATAAGTTGTTGCCTAACTGGATTCTTAATAAAACCTGTCAGGACACTCCAGATGTTTGGAAACAACAAACATTTCAGATTCAACACATCTATGAGGCTTCAGACACTCAGCAGTGGTGAGCCGCCTGAAGTACCCGATACAGTGTCATTTATGCATTTTGCACCCCCTCTCCCAAAATACTAGACCTCGAGGGCATCCAATGAAACTGATGGGCAGTAGGTTGGTTCAGGACAGACAAAAGAAGATACTACTTTACACAGAGAGTGATGGAAATGTGGAATTTGCTGCCACAGAATGTAGTGATGGCCAAAGGAATAAACAGCTTTCAAAGGGGATTGAATAGATCCGTGGAGAATTTATTTATTTATTTGTTTGTTTCACTTATTTATTTATTTGTTTCACTTTTACCCCGCCCTCCCTGCTAGGCAGGCTCAGGGCGGCTTCCAAGAACTGACAAGCAGAATACATTCATAATAGATTATAAAACAGCAATTAAAACACAGCAATTAAAACAGCAATTAAAACACAGCAATCAATATAAAACATTCATTAAAACATTCATTAGATGGCGATAGAACTAAGGTGCAATTTAAGGACACATTCGGCAGTACCGCCGCATTAGATCATATAGGATCGGAGTTAGAATAAGTCTATCCACTAGCCATGGTCAAGAACGTAGCCAGGATTCTGTGGCTTGTGGAGCAAAAAATTTTCTGGCGGAGCTGCCATTATTTTTATGTCAGCTCCAATCCACCCCCAAGCCCGACTGCCGGCAGCCACCCGTCTCCCTCCCCTGCTGTAAGATTTAACCCCCTTCAACTGATCGGCAGGGAGCACATGACCCGCTGATCAGCTGGAGGGCCCTTTAAATCTTGCAGCAGGGAGAGAGAGGGGCACACGCCCCACTTCTTCTCAAAAGCATTTTAAAGGATCCCTTCAAAAGCTTTTGAGAAGAAGCAGGGGGCCATGTGCGTGGCCTCCCCCTTCTCAAAAATCTGTGGGGCTGACCCTTTAAGGAAGGGGGCAGAGCCCTCAACAGCCCCACTGAAGCTACAGGTCAGGCCATGGCGACTGAGGGGAACCTCCACATTCAGAGGCACTGATCCTCTGAATCCCAGAGCCATAAGAACATAAGAGAAAACATGTTGGAGCAGGCCAACATGTTGGATCCAGTCCAACACTCTGGTGTCACACAGTGGCCAAAACCCAAGTGCCATCGGAGGTCCACCAGTTGCCACCAGTGGGGCCAGAACTCCAGAAGCCCTCCCACTGTTGACCCCCCCCCAGTGGGGGCAACCTGAGGGGAATGTCTCGGCCTCTATGCCCTGTTGTTGGCTATCCAGAAGAACTAGTTAGCCACAGTGTGAGACAGGATGTTGGACTAGGTGGACCACTGGTCTGATGCAGCAGGGCTCTTCTTATTTTCTTATAGAACTCATTCTGTCATGTTAAAACACTGAAGTAGACTGTTCCGGTTTTAGAAATCAGGGACTGACCAGGTGGGAAGGGGTGGGAAGAAGAGAGAACAGCGACGACTACCCTGGGATCGCTGTTTGAGACTATGACCGAAGCACAAACTGAATTCAGATCTCCAGGAGGTAGTGTTGTACCCAGTGCCAAAGGCAGGCCTGAACATGAGGGGAATCCCACTTTGTGCTATGGAACTTGAGAGCTCTGCAAACATACAGGTATTCACTGCATGAGTAATGGGAAGAGGTCAGCCACACATACCTCAGCACGTAGGTGTAGAACTCAGTTTTCTCAGGCACAAATTGTGTTTCTGGCTTCGCACAAGAGGAAGGAAGCATCTCTAAGCCATCTTCAGCTCTGCCCCCCCCCCACTCCCAAATATTGCATTGTGTAACTATTAACATGGTCCTGTGCGCTGGAAACCACAGTGGCCATTTCTGGGAGGGAAGCAGTGTCCCATGATTCCAATGTCATTTCACTTTCCCCCCCCAATCATTTTTAAAGCATTTGTAACCCACTTATGCCCTCCCCTCCCCTAAAGGGCGCAAGGCAGCTTACGATATTAAATTACATATATCACAATTCAGACAAAAGTTACTCACAGATTTTTATTTATTTCATTTGTACCCCGCCTTTTCCCCCAATGGGCACTCAAAGCGACTGACGTTGTTGTTCTCCTCGCCTTCATTTTATCCTTACAACACCCCTGCGAGGTAGTGAGGCTAAGAGAATGTGACTGGCCCAAGGTCACCCAGTGGGGATTTCAGCCCGGGTCTCTCAGATACTAGTCCAACACTCTTAACCACTACACCACATTGGCTCTCGGGGGAAAAAAATCAATTCTACAAATACATTCAAAGTTACTCATAATTGACCATCACTGCTGAACAGCAATAACTAACAAAAATTAAAAAAGAGATTTTGCAGGCTGTCCTAGAAGGCCTCCAAGGATGAAGCCTGCTGCAATGAATGGTGCTATACAAGAAGACACCATTCGTGGTGGAGTTAAGAAAGGGTGCAGGAACCTCAGAGAACCCTGGGCAGATATGGGGTACTGCATGTGGTTCATACCCAAGAAGAAATCATTCAAGTATGTGGGTCCCAGCTCATAAATGGTGGGGGAAGGAGAAGACAAAGAGGAGGGGAGGAGGAGGAGAAGAGGAGGAGGAGATTGGATTTATATCCTGCCCTTCACTTGGAGTCTCAGAGCGGCTTACAATCTCCTTCCCTTCCTCTCCCCACAACAGACACCCTTGTGAGGTAGGTGGGGCTGAGAGAGCTCTGAGAGAACTGCTCTTTCCAGAACAGCTCTGAGAGAACTGTGACTGACCCAAGGTCATCCAGCGGCTGCATGTGAAGGAGTGAGGAATCAAACCTGGTTCTCCCAGATTAGAGTCTGCCACTCTTAACCACTACACCAAATGACCTCTCTTGAGAGGTAACAACCAAGATCTTAAACTGAACCGGGAAACTAACAGACAACCAGTATGTTTTCTTTAAAAAAAAATACACAGGCATTTATGTTCTCACAGCTGCTAGAACCAGTTGATAATTTACCAGCCCAAGTTCATAACAACAGAAGCTTCTGAATTCTCTTCAGAGGCAGCCTGACAGAGAGGTGATACTTCAGAAGTCTCTCTGACATACCTAAGAAAAGAAAAGCCCCTGTGCAGGAACAATATGTGTTAAACCATTCTACCTATAAGCATCCACAGACTACTAGTTCCAAGTTACAATTCCTAAACAGTTTGCCAGGAATTACAACCAACAGGCCTCTTTGTTAATCTCTTCTGTTTTATTCTTTACAATGACAACCTTGTCATTAATTTGCTTGACTTCTTCAGACACTTGCCCTATAGATGGTTCCAGCTTTTTAACATCCTCTTTCATTTCTTCTTTCAATTTCCCAAGTCTCTCCGTCATCCTTTTCTCAAAAGCCTCTATCATTTCTTGTTTAGATTTCCCAAGACTCTCATTCATTCTTCTTCCAAAAGTCTCTATCTTGTTTCCAAGATTCTCTATTTTACTCTCTATTCTGTGTCCCATTTGTTCAAGTAATTTCTGCATCATATCTGATGTGACAGGTTGGTCTGATGAACCTTTTCTGTCAGGGTTCTTTCTGATACTCATTACAGAATAAAATCCAAAATGCAAAAAGATAGAAATAGAGAAAGTTTTCAAATCAAATACTTTCACTTTTAGCTGTCAACAATTTGTGTCCTTTCACCATGGCAACAGAAGTAAAACAAAACAAAACAGATACTCCAAAATGTTTTCGAAACAGTTACTTTCACTTTTAACTGTCAGCAGTTCGTATTCTTTTCACCGTGGCAATCAAGGTCAAATAGTCCTAGAATGTCTCAGAGTCTTATCTTCTATTATGCATAATTATCCAATAATAGGTAATCTTCTAAATTAAGTATAAGAACAGTCTCATGGCAGATTTGTCTTCACAGTTTAAAAAAAACTTTCACACATGTGCACTTCCACTGAAAATAAAATTAAAGATTAAAAATTAGGGATAGGGAAAATAATTAATCTGTCATTCATTTATCTTCCCTTAATTTCATTTCTAGCTTTCCTGATTTCTTAAGTATGTTTTTTGTCAAAGTTATTGTTTCAGAAAGTTCTTTAAAATCCCACAAGAGAGGTTACCTTAGCAGGGGTTGTCTGTTTTGTCTTCAAGAAAATCTCTCTTTGGCTGTAGATAATTATGTCCATAAATGTTAAGAAGCAGTGGAGGTCAGGCTTTAGTCCTTATCAGGAATCCAAACACAGCCAGGAGCAAGATTGTAAATTCCAAGACCTCAGATTGCTCCGAGTCTGTCTGTAAAGCTGCCACTCATCAGAAAACACCCAAAGAGCAACCTAAAGAGATATGCATGTTTTATCTCTTTGACCTCCCTCTAGTCTAGGGAGAATTTGCCAACTGGAGAACCCTTCTAATCAGTAATTAGCTGTGTTGTGCCTTCGCTCCCCATGAAGACATTAGCCCACCATTACATCCACCGGAAGCCTCGATTGTGTATTTCTGCACGATTCGAGAATTCATTTTTCAAAGGAAAAAAGGATCAGGAATGCCAAGGGTATCATTGCAAACGCGCTAAAAATATTTGAAAGAAACATTGTTAGAGTTTATTTATTTATTTATTTAATTCAATTTGTATCCCTGCCTTCCTGCCTAGTTCTACAAACTAAGACTACCATTATCTGAAATCCCTGTCGTGAGAAATACTAACATGTTTCAAGACAGGACGGCTCCTTTGTGCCACCCCCTCTGCCAGCTGTAGCGGATAGGTTCTTTTTTTTAACCTAATAGAAAATCTCTCCAACTGTCTTTTGCTTTTAGTCACTATGCTCCAATATACAAGTACCCTTATATCGGGGTTTTTTAGATGAATGGCCCTCAATTTCTTGTGCTGGGATTCAGAAATAACTCATTCTGCAGAATGACTGATGGGGAGGGGTTTCCAGCTCCCTGCCGGGCCTGCAGACGAATCTTGAATGAGACTTGCCCTTGATTACTGTATTCTGACCTACTATTTCAGTGAGAAACTTAAAACTCCACACACTTGGTGATTTCAAGGCAGAACTGAGCAGCTCGGCTCTTCCGGACCTAAGAAAGCCTCTCAAAAGAGATGTCAAAAGTGACATGTTTACAGAGAAAGCTTCTCATCCCCAGACAATACAGCTGACTTAACATCCACCAGTATACTGTTCAATTATACAACGACACACAGGATGTGTTGGATACTGTAACTCCGCATGCAATAGGATCTGGGAGGAAAAGGGTTAAGAAAGTTCTCTCTCTCTCTCTCTCTCTCTCTCTCTCTCTCTCTCTCTCTCTCTCTCTCTCGTACACTTGGACCTCTCTTCTTCTCTCTCATACCTGGGCTCAGACCCTTAGCAAGGTAACCTTTTTTAAAGTTAATCTGTTCACAATAAATTAAATGTACCCATATGAATGTGTCATGTAAGACGTGCTTTTATTTTTGTAAGTAAAATTTCTTTTTCTTATTACCATTGGAGTCAGATTATCTTTGCAATTTGTTTGAACAGCATTTCCCACTTAACTGGGAAACGTGGACGATCGGGGATACTGCAAAAAGCTTCTGTGCTTCCAAGGGAAATTATATACATTCTTTTACATTTACCCAATAGGAGGAACCATCAAAGAAGTCTGCTTTTTAAAAAAAAATCCTTCAGAACACTGGTGAATGGTAAAAAGCACTAATTTTCCTGATTAGATTTGAATTCTACTTAATTACATTTCGCTCTGTGCTCCCTGCATTTCACAGCTCTTTGACCACCTAAATCAAAACATTAATTTTCCACTAGTAAAAGATAAGGTACTTCAAAATACACTGGGATACTTTTACTCAGGGATACATGATATTTTGTACAGAATTACAAATACCTGAGCATAAAATATGTGCGTGCACATGCACCCGGTTTTGAACTGGCCTCATAGCAATTTCCTCTGTCCCAAATCTGAAGAGTACTATAGCAATGTAACTGGTTTAATTAAAAAGACAGAGCAACAGTATTTTGCTAGTACCCACCTGTCAATGTAATATATTTCTACTATACTGTATAATACTTGATCACCTACATTTACATGTAATATTTTTTGGAAAATATAGTTTTATTCTGAGACTACACAATTGACTACCATCAGGGGTCATAGAAAAATAGATGCAGGAGCTCATTAGCATAACTCATTAGCATGACTTATTTGCATATGCCACACCCCCTGGCTTCACCGGAAGTGTGCCAGAAGGCAACACCCACCGCTCAGGCTCCACTGGACTATTTTGGATTGCTAGCTATTGGAGGTGCAGGTCTGTCCTGGCAGAGGAGGGAGAGCTTGTACCAGAATAAAACTTGGTCTTAAAGGGGCCACTGGACTGTTTTGGACCGGGGGGCCGGGGGGGACTCTGCAGCTTACCTGGCTGCTTCTTGCTCTGACTGAGGGCTGCTGGGAGCAAGGGGTGGGGCTTGTTGCATGTGCCCACCCCCTGGGCTCTTTACTGCCAGAGTTCCGCTCCTGTGCACTCCTGCAGGAAATGACCCCTGACTATGATGAACTAGACTGTGAAACTCCAGAAACAGTCAGACGGGCAGCTCTCCAAAGACATTTTAAGGTCAAACGTACCATCTATATATCTAATAGCCATATCTAATAGCAGATATTTATTTCAGTGCATCTGGGTCACATGGAGGGTAAACAGATCTTCCAGCAAACTTGGAAGTATACAGGGATACTTAAATCCCCTCAAAAGTAAAACTGCTTACACTGAGCAAGCGCAGAGAATGGACTTCCTGAGTCGTGGGAAAAGCCGCTGGAGCCACGAGGGAACTTGCAACTGCAATAGCTTTGCGCCCCACTGCTGGGACAGCCCCCGCCAGGACCGCCGGCAATGAAGACTATCGCTTCAGCCAGCAGGCTTGTGCACTGGACTGCTGAGTAAAGGCAGTCAGCGGTGCCCTCGGGGAGGGACTGAAGGGGTGGGGGGAAAGGACACTGAGAAGGGCTGGGGTAAGGGGGGGCGAGACAGAAGGGGGTAAGAAAGGATTGCTGGAGAATGTTCCCTCTAAGCTGTGGAGTCCCGTGAGCAAAAGTTCTACTTTGTGAGCTACTGGCGTTAAAGTGGTGAGCGAGCGATTTGGCTGCTGCATAACTTGGTTTGCTCTGGAGCCCTCCTTCCTGAGCGAAGACAAAAATGTGTGAGTCGGAGGCTAAAAAACTGTGAGCTGGCTCACACTAACTCAGCTTAGAGGGAACACTAGGGAGGAAAGCTGACATCGAAGGGGTGAGAGGAGAAAGGGAGATGAGGGAAGATTAGTAGATAAGGGGGTGCTTGCAGGAAGAAAGAGGAGGGCACTTTGACAATAAAGGGGGGGGAGAGGGGGGGAAAGGTAGGGGAATGCCCCCTCCGCACAAGTTCCTGGCGAGGACTGCCTGCAACGAAGACTATGGTAGGGCCACAATACATTATGCAACATTCTGTTGCGGGTCCCCTCTTGTTATATATAATATCCCAAAGTACCATATACTTAGTTTGAGAATCAGTGATTATATTTAAAGGCAGGCATTGCGCCTCCGTCCCGAGAAACAAAGGTACCTTTGCGCACACAGAAATGTTGGTTTCACAACATCTCAACGAGTTTCATGAACACTGCAGCCGCTACTGCCAATTCGAGACAAGTTCAGCAGTCCCCCATAAACGAATGCATTTAGAGTCGGTTCTGCCTGCATACATTTACAGTGTCACAACGTAAATGAGACCATGATTCTAGCCTGAGTGACGTTACGTGGATTCAGCCTGAAGGCGTTCCAATCAGTCCGCACCTAACTGTGCGACTCCCACTGGTCATCACACTCTCTGTGGCTCGTGTCGGAGAGTTGGAAAGCGTCCAAATGGAAACATAAAATGAAAACAAGGTAAAATCCAAACTAGAGCAGACTTGCAGAGACAAATAGGTCAGGCCTAGAGTAAAGAATACGCAGGGTGGGGTTGTTTGAGTGTTTTTTTTGTTTTGTTTTTTTGAGAAATATTCTGATGTACCACCTCCCAGGCCATTTTATCATCTGCCAACTGTCGGACTAGGATCTGGGATAGAGATGTGAAGGCCCGGAAAAAAACTGGAAAAATTCGGGGAAAAAACAGGTTTTTTTCGTATTTTCCCTGAAGGCTTTTTTGTTTTTTTCCGAAAAATTGGAAAAATTGAAAAAAGAAAAGAAAAAAAATTGGAACATTTTATTTTAACATGATGAATAAAATATTTTAAGACAAGGTGTTCAAATATTTTCCAAATCATTTCTAAAATATATATATATGGTATCAGATTGATCTAATTTCTGTGCACTGAGGACAAGCAAGTCCTAGGTTACAAACTGAACTCTCCAATGCACGAACAAGATGCATTTCTTCCTTTAGGAGGTGCTATTGTCACGAGAAAAGAAAAAGGTTTCAGTTTTGTTTTTGCATGTGGGCGGGTATTCTGTTTGTAATAACTGTTTGGACACACTATATTTTTAATATGCTAGTTGTGATAATTTCATGCAAAGTAAAAATGTCCATAGTCATATTTTGGAGGAGAGGGGAATGACGCAAGACGCTTTGGATCCCCACTGGGGAGAAAGACTGGGTAGAAGTAAAGTAAATAAAATAAACACATGCAGATAAAGACAGACACAGCTGAGTGCACAGAGACAGATTCAACCTACTCCGATCTACTACCCCCTCTGAAGCCTTACAATGGCAGTAAAAATCTGCACATTTCCCAACACCCACGAGAACCATGCCATCACCCTGTATTGAGTCCATGACTCCCTTGGTATAATCCTCCTGGCAGGGGATTTGAAAAGATCCCCATGAGAAAATCGAGTGAGGCACATTCTTCACCAGGGAATTTGAAAAAGTAATTTTGGACACGGCACTCTTGCTCCTCATCAATTTCACCCAAAGCGTTCAAAAGCAACCACAAAAAGATATTAAAAAGGCATTTTCCTTGGCTGTCTCAGTCCTGCTGGGGTGAAGAGAACTGCAGTGTGCCTCTCTAGCACGCAACCCTTGGCCATTTCAGCTCCCTCGTTCAACTCTCTAAGTAGAACACTTTTGTTCGTTTTGTATTAATTGGATTTACACGTTCTCACCCTGCTCTTCGGGAGATTTAGATCTATCCAGCAGGAACTGAGCCTGCACCAGCGCAATGAACTGCTGAATGGACACAAGTACAAAAGCTGTATACACGCCCCAGCTTGGCTGACTGTCAATATTTCATATGTTCCTGCACTGCCACTTGAGAACTGCTGTTCAACCCAGGACATCCCAAGCATGTGGTGACAGGAATCATCCTACCGATTGTACAGGTGGAAAAGCTACACACGCATTCAGACACGGCTGATTTTAAATTATGCTTCACCTGCCCGAGATGTGGGCCACGGGTAATCCAAGCAAGTCAGTTACGAGCATGCATCAACAGCAGGTACTTGGCTACTCCCCATGCTGAACACCACCACTGTCTCAGTGCAAGACTACTCAAAAGTAAAGAGGGAAAAAGAAGAAGAGCTCAGGTCCTTTACTCAAACCTACTCAAGAGTAAAGAGGAGCTCAAGTCCACCCGCACCTGCTTCATGAGGTCTCTCCTGCTTCCAGAAAACAACAAACAAGGAATTATTTTGGTGGAATATGCCAACCACGCTCTCTTAAAGCAGGAGTTCGATTCCAAGCTTCCAAGCTTAGGTCAGTGTGGAGAAAAGTTAACTTTAGACATTTAATGTCTGGTCATATTAGAGTTACAGACAGGAAAATTCCCGGAAGAGACATAGTGGCTCATTGCCAAACACAGCAGGTGACCTGCAACAGGACGTTGGACTTGCTGCAATACAGCTACCCTGCACTGACCTCTGCTTACTACCGAAAACGGGGTGGGGGAATGCACATGGACTGTATAAGGAATTTTTTAAAGTTTCCTTTCCATGTGAGTTCTTAATAAAAAGGTGTTGGAATACGCAAGGTCTATAGTGCAGCCTTATGAAGAAGACCTGAAGATCACCCTATAAGGGCTGAAGGATTTGTCGTTAGCACCGCTAGACTAGGGACTGGCCACTTTTTCAAACTGTGTCCTTGCTGTCGCCTGATTGGCTCTTCCGGAAACTTCCAGCTCCTGTAGAGCTTCCTGTTGCTCTGTGTTCCTTTTACGGCAGTTAGACTCATTCGTTTACGCTCTCTCTGTGTATGTTTGGTGTAGTGGTTAAGTGCGCGGACTCTAATCTGGGAGAACCGGGTTTGATTCCCCACTCCTCCACTTGCACCTGCTGATGTGACCTTGGGTCAGTCACAGGCTCTGGCACAGCTGTCCTTGAAAAAGAGCCGTTTGTGTCAGAGTTCTCTCAGCCCCACCCACCTCACAGGGTGTCTCTTGTGGGGAGGGGAAGGGACAGGAGTTTGTAAGCCGCTCTGAGACTCCAAGTGAAGGGCGGGGTATAAATCCATTCTTCTTCTTCTTCTTCTTCTTCTTCTTCTTCTTCTTCTTCTTCTTCTTCTTCTTCTTCTTCTTCTTCTTCTTCTTCTTCTTCTTCTTGTTCTTCTATAATATTTTTTCTCTAAACAGTCAGTGCTCCACTTCCTTTGCATATTTAAACTCTGCCAGTAAAAGGCACATACAAATCCTCATGAATCGTAAGGGAAGGGAAGTTTGTGCACCGAGTACAGCCTCAACCTGTTAGAACCAGAGGTGATTGACTAGCTCCCAAAAACAAGGCCCAAGGGCTTTTCACGTCGCTTGTTCGGTTTTTCGGCAGCTGATCCTCATGGCCAACTGTGACATGCAAGACCAAATCTAAATGGCGGTTTTGCTGTGCCAAATAAAAGAAAATTGAAGGGAAAACCCTGGGCTGACTGGCACAAGAGGAAGAAAATGTCGACAAGATCTGCTGCCACCTGCCTGAGACGCTGAGAAATTCTACTCGTGTTTCAGATGGTTTCTTTATAGGAAAAGCCATTTTGCAGGAGCACCGGACTCATTCCGCTCTTTATTAGCCATTTTCAAGCAAACGGGTTGTGTGGCTGCTGAATTTTACCGCCACCCAACCTTCGATATATTGCCTTGGGAGGAAATGAAATTCTCTTCTGCGACAGCTGCAATTGCAAGTTGTTAGATGGCGCATGGATGTTGGGATGTCACGTGTTTGTAATGCCCAGACACAAATTATGCTCTATAACCCAGAAAGAATATCCTCCTTGAGTTGAGGCATATACAATCAGGATATCCGTTTCATTAAGAGGATACTTCAAAGTAGACCGTTCTCTCTTCAAGAAATCCTGTAAGTATGCCAATGGTCGGGTAAGCAGAAACGTGTTTTCTAATAAGCTCTGAAAACAAAGCTATGAGTTTGATTTTTAAAAAGATAATTTTTTCTTGTTGAGGACTGAAAGGAGCACTTTTCAAACTCTGTATGGCAAACAAGACTGTGCAGACCAACAGTTCAATACAACCGGTGAAATTACGCTACTAACTGAAAATGATGTGCTATGGACGCGTTGCTCTCAGATCAATATCAAATGCAGCATGTCTTTTATTCTGCATTCCATAATGTGAAAATGGATCAGAGTGCTTAATTTTAAACCTAAAAAAAATGAGACTGATATTGGAATTTAATCATCCTGACATCAGAAAACGATATTACACATATTGAAACAGCAGACGGGCCACCCACACTTAATTTAAATAAAACTAAGCTCTGAAGCAGTGACAGCTAATGAACCTGAAATACTAGTTTTTGGTACATGCAGGTTAACTAACTGGGTACACCAAGGACAGCTGACTGTGCATTCAGTAAAACTTGTTTCAACATGAACCTTGTGGTTTCTGTAGACAAGCACTTTTGCAAGCAGTACAACCAGTTAGTTTGGCTTCTCGACTAGTCAAACCTCTCCACTGAAGTAGAACAGGGTAGGGCGGGATAAAAATATTTAAATAAATAAATAAAATAAATAAATCACTTCTAGGAGGACCTTTAATATTTGTGACAAAATGTAAGGAGTGCAAGTACTTAGAGGAAACATTGCTATTGCAGAAACCTGTCTGGTTTTGTCCTAAAAACCTCTGATATATATTTTCCTTCCCTTACATACCTACTGATGGCTTAATGAATGAGAACTACAGCACTTTCTGGATCAGAAGAAACTAAATCAATTTTATTTATTAACTAGGAGCAAGGCCCGTTGTACTTCAAGACAACGAGCTCTAGCAACAGTTCGGCGTCCCGTGGCCCCGGCCGTCGGAGCCACTGGAGGCGTCTGTCCATCTGCAGCCGTCGGCGATCATCCCACAGCTGGGCCCCAGCCACCGGGGGGGGCTGGGTTGTGGCGCCATAAGGAACGGGCTCTGGGCCCGCGCGTGGTCACCAGCGGTTCTGTGCTTGCTGCCCACCCGAGTGCACGGCCTGCCCGTTGCCCTGCAGCCTACTGAGGTTGGGTGGCGGTGCTTTGGGTGGCAAGGTAAGACTCCGCCATGGTCTGTTTGAATTGCGGAGCACACTTGCCCCAGCACTGCATTTGTGGGCGGGTGTCAGAGACCGCGGCCAGTGGCCAGCGTCCCCGGCGTGAGTGGTGGCTGGCTCAGGCTATGGCTGAGGGAGCGCATCAAGCGTGGCCACGCCAAATCAGCCTTCTCTTCAAATCGCAGGGCACGTTCACCCCAGCACCACATCTGCGGGCAGGGGCAGAGATCGCAGCCAGTGACCAGCGTCCCCGGCGTGAGTGGTGGCTTCGTCAGCCTATGGCTGAGGGAGCGCATTGAGAGTGGTCACCCCAAATCAGCTTTTTAATATAGAGAGATTAGTTTTGAATTAAGTTTCAGTATTGTAGATTGCACTGGTTAATAACTTTTTGCTTCTAGATTATTATCAGTGAAATATCATTTGGCATATGATCGGATCTTTGGAGGTCTGGTTTATACTTTTATTCTATGCCTAGTAATTTCACTTTGGAAGTAAGTTAATATGTTTTCTTAGTATAATATGGGCACTGTTTATTCATTTTACTGTATGTATTTAATTTGACACGTTTTTAGTTTTTTTTACAGCAATTCTTTTCTGGTCCAGTTTGTATCCGTGCTATATAATTCTACCGTATTACAGTATAAGCCAATTTGTTCCTCATTGTGTTTGACCTCTGAAGGAGGCCTAAACAGGCCAAAATGAGTCAGATCAAGTCCATTGGCCCTTGTGTGTATGATTTTGGAATTTTTATATGAGGTGTACTTGGGCCCCTATATGTTTTCTTTGTTGGCCCTCTGCTCTGTTTTACTTACCTTTTAAAGGTTCTTAATGAATGAGAAATACAGCCCTGCCTGCAAGAGGGAACAGATTACAGACTGTTATGGTACCACGAACATGTGTGGTAGCATAAGGCTCCATTGACCAGAGCTCACGTCATCAGAAGCACAAAGGATATCCAGTTAGCAGACTGGCACTAAGTGGGGGGGGGGATGTGAGCAGTAGACTTACAAGGCAATAAATTGGGAGGCAACTTCCTGTGGGGATGTACGAAAGATGGGATGGATTGGCCATTTCACTTACAGGGAAATTTCCTGGTGGGTCACTGTCCTAGAGGGCCACTGGTGGTCAGTAACATTTAGAGCCAAACCCAAGACAGATCCTTCATCAGCTTTGGTCCTTGGGATCAGTTTGTTGTTGTTCAGTTGCACAGTGGAGTCCGACTCTGCGATCCCGTGGACCACATCACACCAGGCCCTCCTGTCTTCCGCCGTCCTCCGGAGTTCGCCCAACTTCATGTCCGCTGCATCGATAATACTGTGTTTTCCTGCACTATTGTTGGTTTTCAGGAGGAAGCAATGGGTGAGCTGACGGTCACGGTTTATGCTGCTGTGCTGAGTGACCCCTGCTGTGTTGGCTTGTCGTGCCACAGGGGCCTCTCAACATGGCTTGCTCCAGGGCCATTTTAACTTCCCAGTCCACTCCTTAGCAAAGGAATTCCACACCTTGGTAGTCAAAAAAAGTACTTTGCTTTCTTTGGTGGAAAATGCCACTGATTCACAGCTGAGGTGCGGCGAGCCCACAGGGTCTTCAAGGCAAGAGACGTTCCAAGGTGGTTTTGTCATCATTGCCTGCCTTCTTTAACCAACGCAAAAACCTACTCTTAAAACTGCCTCCAGATAAACATGCCCCGTGATTAAAGTTCATCCCGACACACGTTATTCTACCTTCTAGAGTAGGAATTCTCCTATTAAGTTAACCAAGTCAAACCTGAGCAATGCTGTTAGCAAGAGGAAATCTAGGAGGTCATTAATTCACAGGGCTGCTGTAAGTCCGAAGCATCTTGCCGGCACTTAGCACAAGTGCAAACACACACGCACCAGATGCTTGGAACAACACTCCTAAAACAGTAATTTTAAAACCTAAAGAGTGTGTGTGTGTGTGTTCAATTGATTTCAAGTAATGCATTTCAAAATGGTATAAATACTCTGAGGTCTCCTTTTGGTATAAAACTCTCCTCGCACTAGTTAAGTTGATTGGATCCTTAATCTTTCACAGAAAATAAGATCAACAGTTCTCCAATTCTATTATTTTAAATGCTACCGTTCTATTCCCCCATGTGTTTAAGATTTCTTGAGGTATTTCTTTCTTACAGCTAACTTTCTGTATTGAGACTCAGTCATTTAAGTTATAACCACCCTGTTGCATGCTGGGAAACGCTTTCGAGAAAATATCTGCTGTTTAATGGATTGGGGGGGGGAGGTTTATTACACACAATTTCCACAAGGGAAGTGTCCCTGTAGAAATGCACCGGTCTTGACTTGATTTTGTGGACTGCCAAGGGCCAACCGGTCTTTAATGTTCTTAGAGGTCTCTGGTAAGTAATTAGCGGGTTTCCTTCCAAGGAGGTTTATCCTCTGGTGTAGTTTAAATCAGTCTCCCTCCTGGTGATTAAAGTTCAGTCAGCCTGGAAAATAATCAATGTTCTTTTCAAGTCACAAAAGGGGAGGGGGAGGAGAGAAAGCGACACAAAACTTTGACCACAACAGTTTGTCGTTGCCACCTACTCTTGAATTTCAAAGGTTCGTATCGCCAGTACATTAGACATTTTGACCTCTTTTGTGTGTACTTGCCACACAGTCCTCAATACAAATTATTTTATTTTCCTGAGTGGTATTTGGAAATTTGACAATGGACATACCTTACTTACAATGTCCATTTCCTTTTGAATGGAACACCTCTTGGGACTGCACAGATTTGTTTGCAATTCAAAGTGAACAGTATTTTGCGAAGTTTTTCATCTCCGCCATGGCAGCTTTCAATATGGCAGCTGGGCAGATAAGCCACTGTTGGTGAACGTTCCACTTCACTAGCCTGAATGGATTGTTTCAGGTGGGTAGTCATAAGAACATAAGAGATGCCAATGTTGGATCAGCCCAAAGGCCCATCCAGTCCGACACTCTGTATCACACAGTGGCCAGAAATACCAGTGCCATCAGGAGGTCCACCAGTGGGGCCAGGACATTAGAAGCCCTCCCACTGTTGACCCCCCCCCCAAGCACCAAGATGACAGAGCATCACTTGCCCCAGAGCCCCTATCTATACCTTGTGGCTAATAGCCACTGATGGACCTCTGCTCCATATGCTTATCTAATTCCCTTTTGAAGCCGTCCATGCTTGTAGCCGCCACCACCTCCTGTAGCAGTGAATTCCATGTGTTCATCACTCTTTGGGCGAAGAAGTACTTCCTTTTATCCATTCTAACCCGACCGCTCAGCAATTTCATGGAGTGCCCACGAGTTCTTGTATTGTGAGAAAGGGAGAAAATTGGTCTGAAGCAGTCGTATTGGTCTGAAGCAGCAAAACAAAGTCCAGTGGCACCTTTCAGACCAATAAAGTTTTATTCAAGGTATAACCTTTCGTCTGCACACAGACTTCTTTCAGATACCATGAAACAAGACCTCCACTGGACTCAAACTCAGTTCTCACATCTGTTTGTTAACTCTTGCCATTTGTAAGCTAATTTACTGCTATTTACAGATTGTACCCACTCTGTTAATCCAATCTCAGCTATAATCACCCAGTTAATTTATGCATCTTCACTCTAACTAGCCCTTCCTGGCAACTAACCGCACCCCCACATCTATAGCTAATGGTTGAGGAAGCCTTGTTTCACTGTATCTGACAGAAGTGTGGATGTCTTTGAAAGCTTATACCTTGAATAATATTCTGATGGTCTTAAAGGTGCCACTGGACACAAACTTTGTTCTGCTAAACGGATTGTGTGTGCCCCAGGGCCATCTTCAGAAGGTCACACATCATTTAAAAGTAAAATAAATTAAGGGTTTATTCTCCTTTTGCATTTGCAGTTATACTTTGTCATACTGGTGCATCCTCAGAATTTGCCATAGCAATGTAAAGTTCACAAGTGACAGTGCAATTCAAAATATTGAATTAATACAGCCACAAACAAGATTTTTTTTTAAATTCGAATAATAACTCGTAAAAAAATTAGACAGTATGGCACTGTATGTTCTTTACAAGATTTAAACATGAGGGGGAAAAGGCAACTGAAAACTGATAAGAGCTCATTTTAGCCCACTCAAAGTACTGTGCGAAATTTGGTACGGACGTTGTTGTCCACTCACTGATTTCAACATAATTTCACTCCTGTCCATGGACACCACAGTTCCACTATCATTCTTCACAGCATCACTTGTTAGAAGAAGAGAAGAAGAAGAGATTGGATTTATACCCCACCCTTCACTACCCGAAAAAGTCTCAGAGCGGCTTACAATCTCCTTTCCCTCCCCCTCCCCACAACAGACTCCCTGTGAGGTAGGCGGGGCTGAGAGAGCTCTTTCAAGGACTGCCCTTGAGAGAACAGCTCAGAGAGAACTTGTGACTGACCCAAGGTCACACCAGCAGCTGCATGTGAAGGAGTGGGGAATCAAACCTGGTTCTCCCAGATTAGAGTCCGTGCTCTTAACCACTACACCAAACTGGCTCTTAGTTGCATATTAGACTAGTAATTACAATCCCCTTTCCACCATGTGAGAGGAGACAAAATTTTTTAGCTCTGCTATTGATCTGACCTGCATGGCCGATCAGGTGAATTGGGAAACTGACAAGGCATCCTGATGTCACTCCCAAGAGGGGACTGGCCAGGCAAGTCTTGTAATATGAATTCTCTACTGAAACTTTCACACATGGTACGCCTACGGCTTTCTGCCCTGTGCCCGGGGTTCTCTTTCTTAATGAAAAAGTGTGAAAGATCTGCCGGTTGAATGAGACCAACGTCACTGATTGTGAGAGCGAGCAGGGGAGACAGACTAGAGTTAGGACACTTTCTGAAACTTGTCTAGACTTAACTTTCTGCTCAGCCATGCAGCTCTCTGGGTGCCAAGTCTCACTGCCTTCCGCCGGTGGACGGAGACCAGTGTTCCCTCTAAGCTGAGTTAGTGCGAGCTAGCTCACAGGTTTTTTTAGCCTCCGGCTCACACATTTTTGTCTTAGCTCAGGAAAGATGGCTCCAGAACAAACTAATTTATGTAGTAGCCAAATCACTCACTCACAACTTTAATGCCAGGAGCTCAAGAGTAGAATTTTTGCTCACAAGACTCCACAGCTTATAGGGAGCATTGACCTGTCTGATTTGTCTAGCCTTCCCTCGCTGACATCATTCCTGAGCATGTGTTTGGCTTGCGTATGCATTTTGTTCCATTGTTATTTTTAATTGTTTTGATATTACATATTTTACAAGCTTGTTTGGACGTTTCGGGTGGTTTACCACCTCGGGGGCCCTGTGCTGGGCAGGGAGGCAGCATAAAAATATTGTAACTAAACACTGACCCTCAACTAGGGCTTGCCAGCTCCAGGTTGGGAAAAA